>NC_056744.1:1829397049-1829562049 GCF_019279795.1 Protopterus annectens
ATGTACAGATGTGGATGACAAACCATTACAATAAACTGCCTAAGCAAGAAAGGGTCTGCACAAGAACCTAAATATTCTGACAGGAGACACTTATCTGAATCATTGCAAGGGCTTTAAAATAAAATTTAATAAATACTTTACACATCAGAACTCAAAACAAAAACTGCTTTCTTACCTGTCGTAGTAGCGACTTACAAAAAAAATCAGAGTCAAAAATAAAACACAACTCTATGAGACTGATTAGAATCTATTTACTTAATATGAAGTTTCTGTAAAATCTTTTTTTTTTTTTTTTTTTTTTTTTTTTACATTTTATGTCATCTGAACAAAAGAAGCAGGAATTCAGCAAAATTATCACATGAACTGTGTCCCCTTCTTAAAATGATACGAAATCCAAGCAGTCTCTGTACAAAACATCATTCGTGCTTCTCCATACCACCAAAGTTAGCTTATTCATTTTGCAATAGTAAATATTTAGTTAAGTGTCCCCCAATAAAACACTTCCACGATTATACCTTCTCATAGAACAACCACGATTCAGCACTTCCAGCAGTGTCCTTCTAGTGTTCTGCATATGGTTCAGATCTCTGATTTTTTAAAATTGTTTTCCTGCTTTAATGTCAAAAAAACATAAAAGGCCTCAGGATGAGGGATATATAATTTCTGTTTTAAGCATCTGATCCAGGAATCTGCAAAGAACAGTGAAGCCAGCAACACAAATTTCAATGCAGCATCCTCTCGACTGCAATACTCTAAGTGCCTCTGATACACCAAGTAATTACCAAGACAGATAGTTCTGTCCATCCGGGAGGAGAAGTAAACGTTGTCTCACCAAAACTGAAACACTCATCATCAGAATTAAAAAAATATATAACAAAATGAGAGGCGATAAAACCAAAAACACAAAAAGTTTCAAGTGGATCTAGTTGGGTCTGTCATGTGTAAAGATCAAAATCTATTCGTCTGGAGTTATAGTAAGGTGCGTCAGGGTTGCCCACTCGCCGACAATATACTCCCTCTGGGAAGTAGCCGTCCTCTACCCATTGCTGTAGGGAAACAGGGAAAGAAAAACAGAATTAGCAGGGCTCTTGGGAACTAAGAATGAAGCACAAAGAACTACTCCAAAGTCCATACTAAAACAGACACAACACAAATATGGCAGTATTAACACAAGACAGACAATGTGCGCATTTACCATAACTGAAGACCTTTGGGGAGGAAACCAGAGCAGCTATAACACACACAACTTCCACATGTCGACATCTACAAAAAAAGAAGTTATGTACTCACCATAACATTCCACGTATGTAGTCCATCTCGCCAAACATTAATACATGTGGGTTCGGAGCTGATCCTCGGCTCTGACTCGGCCACTTAAAAAGCCTGAAAACATCTGATTGGCTCGTGGCTAATAGGTATCCCATGATGCATGCGCACATTCCCCAGATCTTGTTTGCTATTAGTCTACCAGAATCAGACATGAAAAAGGAACAAAGGACCATAAGAATAAACTGTAATAAAAGGAGCCCTTGTGGCAAAAACCACTGTAGAAAGGGAAAAACTGTATCCAGATCCTCCAGGAAGGGGGCTAGTGGGTGGGTTCCTAATAATATTCGGGGAGATGGACTACATACATGGAACGGACTACATACATGGAACGTTATGGGGAGTACATAACTTCTTTATGTTTATAATAATGTTCGGTGAGATGGACTACATATATGGATCGTTATGGTGAGTACATAACTTCTTTATGTTATGTAGTCCTATCTCACCTACATTATTATGTGTGGGACAGCGTCCCTAGCATCTTGAATGGGTACCTCACTGGAAGATACTCCTGAGTACTGTGGAACCAAACGAAGTTCTACCCCTGGAAGTTAAATCCAATTTATAATGGGAAATAAAGGTATTAGGGTAGCCCATGTTGCTGTTGCACAAATACTATCAATAGGTGTCCTGGCTTGGAAAGCAGCAGAGGTAGAGAAGGACCTGGTGGAATGCGCTTGGACTTTAAAGGGTAACTCCTTTCGTAGAGAAGGACCTGGTGGAATGCGCTTGGACTTTAAAGGGTAACTCCTTTCGTAGAGAAGGACCTGGTGGAAAGCTCTTGGACTTTAAAGGGTAACTCCTTTCGTAGAGAAGGACCTGGTGGAATGCGCTTGGACTTTAAAGGGTAACTCCTTTCGTAGAGAAGGACCTGGTGGAATGCACTTGGACTTTAAAGGGTAACTCCTTTCGTAGAGAAGGACCTGGTGGAATGCGCTTGGACTTTAAAGGGTAACTCCTTTCGTAGAGAAGGACCTGGTGGAATGCACTTGGACTTTAAAGGGTAACTCCTTTCGTAGAGAAGGACCTGGTGGAATGCACTTGAACTTTAAAGGGTAACTCCTTTCGTAGAGCAGGACCTGGTG
This sequence comes from Protopterus annectens, assembly GCF_019279795.1. NCBI lineage: Eukaryota > Metazoa > Chordata > Ceratodontiformes > Protopteridae > Protopterus > Protopterus annectens. The sequence goes on from NC_056744.1 coordinate 1,829,399,464, forward strand.
GAATGCACTTGGACTTTAAAGGGTAACTCCTTTCGTAGAGCAGGACCTGGTGGAATGCACTTGGACTTTAAAGGGTAACTCCTTTCGTAGAGAAGGACCTGGTGGAACGCGCTTGGACTTTAAAGGGTAACTCCTTTCGTAGAGCAGGACCTGGTGGAATGCACTTGGACTTTAAAGGGTAACTCCTTTCGTAGAGAAGGACCTGGTGGAATGCGCTTGGACTTTAAAGGGTAACTCCTTTCCCTGAGAACTGTAACTAAAAGAAATACAACTAGAGATCCAGTTCTGATTTTCTAAATCCTTTGGTCCGGTGGAGATAGAAACGCAGTTGCTTATGCACATCCAGTTAATGTATACTCTGCTTTATAGGAGTGGTTAGGGAAGAACACTGGCAATTCAATTTTTTGGTTTAAGTGAAACTGAGAACAGACTTTAGGAATAAAAGAAGGGTTGGTCCGGACAGCGACCCTATCTTTGTGAAAAATTAAGTATGGAGGTTTAACAGACACAGCTTGTAATTCAGAAATTCACCTGGCTGAGGTTATTGCTACCAGAAAAAGAGTCTTCCAAGACAGAAACTTCAACTGACAACTATGGGCTGGTTCAAAGGGTGGCAGAGTAAGTCTAGACAGGACTGTATTCAGGTTCCAAGGTGGAATGGGGTCTTGCACAGGAGGTCTTAAGATAATGGAACCCTTAAGAAAGGATTTGCACAGTTTGTGAGACATAAGACTGGAATCATTAATCCCCACATGAAAATTACATGTTGCTGCTAGTTGAACTCGGAGTGTAGCAGCCGCTGAACCTTGGTGAAAGAGTTCTGAAAGAAACTCTAGAACAATAGTAATGGGAGCTGTAAATGGATCAACTTATCTGTTGTGTGCCCATATGGAATCTCTCTTCCATTTACTATGATACAATTTTCTGGTCGAAGGCTTGTGAGAAGAGGTAATAATATGAGTTACAGCTGGAGACAAATCATGAAGCCTGACTAGTGACGGAACTGGAGCAGCCATGCTGTCAGTTTGAGAGTGTGGAGACTAAGGTGAAGAGAACCTGACATGTGTCAGGAGGTCTGGCACTGGGTCCAGCATCCATGGGCAGTCCAAAAGGTGAGGCCAGAGAAAAGGAAACCAAATCTGATGAGGCCAGTAAGGGTTGATAAGGATCATCTTGCTTCCCAACAGCATTGCTTTCTGTATGACCTTGGGGATGAGTGGAAAAGGAGGAAAAGCATAAAGGAGTCCCGGGGGCCAATCGTGGACGAGTGCATCTCTTGGAGACTCCCCCGGAGGGGTGATGAGAGAGAAAAAGGTGCTGCATTTGGTGTTGATGGGACTGACAAAGAGGTCGCAGCAGGGTTGTCCCCACTTGTGAAAGATCAAACTGGCTATTTTCTGGTTCAAGAACCATTCGTGAGGTAACAAAATTGCCCTGCTTAGCTTGTCCGCTATTACATTGGAAGTCCCCGGGATATGCGTTGCAATGAGAAAGCGTTAAGTAGAAATCGCACAATCCCAAACTCGCATGGCCTCTCGACATAAGGGGTATGATCTGGTTCCCCCTTGTTTGTTTAGATACCAGACAACTGACATGTTGTCGGTCTAGATAGCTATCGTCCCCAGAGGGAGAAAGTTGTGATGTGCTTGCAACGCTAGAAGCACCACCCTCATCTCTAGGACAGTGATATGCAGATAGGCCTCGTGCTCTTGTCATGTGCCTTGGACAGTCCTACCAAGATAATGCCGCCCCACCCTACCTGAGAGGCATCCGTGGTCAAAGTGGCAACAGGTTTCTGCGGTACAAAGGGAATCCCTATGGTAAGATGACCTGGTTGAATACACCAGCGTAGGTCCTTTTTGCAAGAATCTGTAATCAGGATCTGATGATGTAGAGGCAACTGTTGAAATGACCACTGGGATGACAGGAGCCATTGGAGTATTCTCATATGTAGCCTTGCTAAAGGTACAAAGGTTATGTTGACACCATAGTCCCAAAAAGCTGCAACACCACCTTCGCTTTGACTCTGAAGGGGAAGTATTCTATAAATTTGTTGCACAAGATTCTGTATTCTGCCTGTAGGCAGTCCGGCTGTCATCTCGACCGTGTCTATGTTTGCTCCTATAAAAGTTATAGATTGAGTGGGCAAAAAAAGAGGATTTTTCCCAGTTTATCGAGATTCCCAACTGGGAACAGAGCTTGATTGTGGAATCTCTTGACTGAATTAGGAGATGCCTGGTGGTGGCGGTCAGGAGCCAATCATCCAGGTATGGAAAGCCTTGGATTCCCTGGCACTGCAAATGAGCTGTGACTACTGCCATGCACTTGGTGAACACCCGGGGGGCTGTGGTGAGACCAAAGGGCAGCGCTCGAAACTGGTAATGATTGGCTCCCAGCAGGAAGCGTAGGTAGCTCCTTGATGCTTTGTCCATCCTTATGTGGTAGTAGACATCCTGGAGATCTATTGAGCACATCCAGCTGTCTCTCCCCAACAAGGGTGTATGGATTGTAGAGTGACCATTTGGAACTTGGACTTCTTTACATGCTCGTTTAACCTGCTGAGGTCTAGGATGGGTCTCCAGTCCCCTGTTCTTTTTGGAACTAAAAAGAATCTAGAGTATGTTCTGAATCCTGTCTGGTCTACTGGGACCTTTTGGATGGCTCTTTTTAATAGCAGCTTTTCTATCTCTACAGCTGCTTGATCCTGGTGATTGGATGGTACAGGTGGGATCCTTTTGGGAGGGCATGGTGGAAGGGAAAAGGGTATAGAGTAACCTCTGGTAATAATGTCTTGTACCCACTTGTCTCGAGTGAGATTTAGTCAGGCTTCTGGGTACAAGGACAGGTGACCCCCGACCGGCTCCAGAGACACAGTCGGGTTCCACATCAGGAATGCTGATAGGGCGGTCACAAAAGGAATTGCGACCTCCCTGATTTTGTGGGCCTCCCCTGCCTCTAGGGCGACGTCTACCATTATTTCCTCCTCCCCTGCCTCTGAAGGAGGAATCACCTTGTGTGTCCTGGTAAGGTCTCTGTGATTTCTTGAACCACATTTTGCCTCTCTTCTGACCTTTAGCGTAAGGTCTAGAAGGAATGGTAAAACTGACTCCCATGGCAGAGAGTGTCTTTCCTTCCTGCTCACACCTGCTGAGGGCATCTTTCACCTTGGGTCCAAAAAGAGAGGATCCGTCCACGGGAGCATTGGTGATTGTAGACTTGAAAGGCTCAGCAAAGTTGCATAGAAGCATCCAGGAATGTCTCCTTAATGAGACTCCTGAACTCGCCGCCCTACTCGCACCATCAGCTGCATATGAGATCAGCCGCATGGAGGAGTGAACAATAGATGTGAGGGTAGCCAACTGAGCAAACACTGTAGATGGGACTGCTTCAGTCGAGGTACCCTGAAGAGCATCTCCTAACTCCTTTAGGAGATCACTCTGAATTTTCATAAAATGTGATAGATAGTTCAGCGATTGGAGTGTAAAAGCCGCTGAACAGAAGATACGCTTCTTGCACCTAGCCATCGTTCGGGATTCCTTGTTAGGTGGATGGATAGAAGTCGTCTCTGCTAGCTCCTTCTCAGTGGCCTCTGCCACCACCATGGCATCAACAGGTAAACCCTTAGATAAAAACTCTCTGTCCTTGGGGCAGAGAGAAATTTATTCGGCCTCCTGGGGACCAGTTCCACGGCATCGGGAGTCTGCCATGCCTTCTGACTCACGAGATCTAGCAATTCATCAAATGGAGGAGACACCCATGAAGCTGAGGATTGAGACCCAAAAGCCTTCAGGTACACTGACTCCTCATCGGAATGGGTAATGGTGGGCCAGCCACCTCTCTGCTTGAGGATCTCCAAAATGTCTGCAAAGGAGACATCTTCAGAGGACGACTTAGGGGACCCCTCCGACTCATCGAGGTCAGTGTCAGATGCGACAGACTCAGCGGAGTCTAACTGCTTTCTCTTACATGATCTCTTCCGAGGGGGCTCCTCAGTGGGGTCTTCTGGGGAGGTCTCGGAAGATCGGGGACCACCCAAATGGGGGTCCTGAGGCTGTGAGTCTCTACCATCCCGGGGGAGAGAGGATGCTGAGACCGTAGTCGGCGCTTGAGGGAGTATAGCTTCGGTACTCCTTCGTGATATGGATGAACTATCCAACATGCTCCTCATCTTCACGAAAACTGATTCCTCCGGCTCTGAACGACACCCCGGCTCCGAGGAGAGCGTAGATGCTGATGGCTCCAAAGGTATCGGCTCCGAGAACGATGTAGGGTCTGAGCTCACTCGGGCCAACGCACCAAGAGGAAGACTCGGCACCAAAGAGGTTCGGTTCCAAGTGTTCCCCCTCGGGCCCAACCAAAGAGCTTCGGACACCAGACACTTCAGATGGCGCCGACAGTGTCGGAACGGGGCTCGGGTCGGAGACAACCACCCGGGGTGCTGCAGCCAAGGACACCACTGTAGTCGGTACTGACAGCATCGGCTCCAATTGCCCAATCTGGGTTGGAGGAGGAAAAAGAGCAGGGTCGATAACAGGAGTCGGCTCAGAGACAGAAGTGGTCGGAGCCGATAAAAATTTTGGCAAGGCCGGAGACATAAGGAGTCTGAGCACCACTCTCTCGATGTCTTCTTCAGAAAAGCTCCTGGAGGATCTGGAGAACAGTGTTGGAGACCTCGCTCTCTGTAATATAGGTGATTTTAAAGTAGGGGAGATCGGTGGAATGTCTGTAGACCGGCTCCGAAGAGGACTGCTAGTGATCGGCACCGAAGCACTGGGTGCCGACACTGCAATGTCCGAGTCCAGACTCTCGATCGGCTCCGAGGACAGTGGAGCCGAAGAAACAGAGACCATCTCCGATTTAGGTAACTTTTGTGAAGGTTCAGAGACAGAAGTTGAGGCTGAAGAAGGCCTTTTGGAGGTCTTGCTCTTATCTTTACTGGAAGAATGCGACCTAGTAGAGGAGGACGAACTGGCTAGGTCTTCCTCGAAAGAAGGTTTAACAATCATTTTAGAATCAACTTATTCTTCCATTCCTAGAGCACTCTAGGACTAAAGGAATGGCAAAAGAGACAAGTCTACTGAAGATGTATGGCCTCTAAACAGTACACACAGACGCTATGTCCATCAGTGATGGACATTTTTTGAGACCATTTAGTACACTTTTTAAATCCTGACTGTTTATGTTCTTTCAACATAATGGCAGTCTCAATAGGCGATTGAAGAGAACTAAAACAACACACTCACTCAACAAGAGAGGAGCTAGATCCTCTAACTTAAACAGATCTAACCCTACTTCTCACAACAACAACCAGGGAAGTTTTACTAGGTTCTCTAACTTAAACGAACCTAGTGTAAAGGAAAAGGGGACAGACTAATACCTCTAAGTAAAAAGTACAGTTTTGTACCTACCATAAATGTAGATGTCCGAACAGGATTGCATCTGCAGTCCTTACAAATGGGTTGTCCTGTCGTCAGGCAGCCCTTCGGTCGGCCGGATTCCAAAGTCTGGGTCTGGCCTTGGCTGGTGTCGCACTTCACCTGACGTCATAGCTGCAGTTCTTCGGGTATAAAGGCATCAGCCGACGCCATTTTCCTCAGTGTTTCTTGCCCCAGATGCCAGTTGCCCTCTTGGATAGCTAAATTTTGGATAAATGCCAATGTTTCCAAATAGTAGAAGGCAAATACAAAAAATAATCATGTATGTACATATATACAAACAAATACACCATAAGAGATCCCCCCCCAGCTAGCTATTAGGTGGGCAAATACCCTAGGAATACCACAGAGGGGAAGGAGGGTGGGTAATCCTGACTGCAGATGCAATCCTGTTCGGACATCTACATTTATGGTAGGTACAAAACTGTACTATGTCCTTCAAGGATGCATCTGCAGTCCTTACAAATGGGTAGAATACCATAGCCAAACTAGGGGAGGAGGAAGAAGAAATTATGGTGTAGTTAGGATCCCTTGCAAAACAGCAGTGGCAAACCCTGCTCGGGATCTAGAGTATAAAGGTAAGCTATAATGCTTGGCAAATGTATGCACGGAGGTCCAAGTAGCAGCCTCTATAATGTCCTTGGTAGCCACTCCTCGTAAGAAAGCTGTGGTAGTGGCTGTAGCCCTTGTAGAATGAGGCCTTATGTTCTGTGGAATTTGCTTTCCATGGTTGGAGTAACAGAATCTAATGCAATTTCCTATCCACTTGGAGATTGTCTGTTTGGAAATTGCTTTTCCTTCCCTTCCTGTTGCATATGCGACCAGAAGCTGGTCAGTTTTTCTATTGCCCTTGGTTCTGTCCAGGTAGTAGCGTAACTGTCTATGTACATCCAAAGTATGCAGCAGTCTTTCCCCTGTTCTGTGGATTGGGGAAGAAGGTAGGTAGGTGGATTGCCTGGTTTAAAGACACTCTGGATACCACCTTAGGCATAAATGTAGGATTAGTTCTCATGGACACTCTATCTTGATGGAAGATTAGGAAGGGTTGTACTGCCATTAAAGCCTGTAGCTCAGAAACCCTTCTTGCTGAGGTAACTGCCAGCAGGAAAGCAGTTTTCCAGGATAGGTGTTGAAGATCTGCTGTTGCTGCTGGTTCGAAAGGGGGGAGTGTCAATTTTTCTAGCACAAACTTCAAGTCCCATGCTGGTAATGGTGGTTTCCTAGGAGGTTTTACATTCTTAATTCCTCTCAGAAACTGCCTGAGTAGAGGATGCGAAAAGACAGGGGGATCGAAGCTGTATTCTGCAGAAATGGCTGATGCATGTATCTTGATGGAGGAATAGGACAGGCCTGTATGGAAAAGCTCTGCCAAATACTCCAGGATGTTGGCAATGTCTACCTTTGACACATCTTTGCCCCTCTCGGTACTCCAAATGAGAAACCTTTTCCATTTTCCTGCATAGTTCCTTCTTGTTGAGGGTCTGCGGGCCTCAAGGATAATGTCTTTAACCCTTTGGGATAAATCTGGGTTAGTTGCTCTTATGTAATGTTCCAGGCAGTCAGTTGCAGAGTTTTCAGGTTTGGATGCAGGATGTTGTAGTCGCTCTGAGTTAACATCAAAGGAATCAAGGGTAGTGTCCACATTTTCCCCCCGAGACATGCTCCTCAGTAATGGGTACCAATGTTGTCTTGGCCAATCTGGAGCTATCAGAATGATCCTTGGACGGTCCTCTTTGATTTTCAATAGCACCTTGTGCATCAAAGGAAGAGGTGGGAATGCATATGCTGTCAGGCCTTTCCAACTGAAGGATAGAGAGTCCACCTTCCAAGCAAGTGGGTGGTACGTCCTTGTGCAGAATTTCCTGAGCTGGTGATTGAGTGGGGATGCGAATAGGTCTATTTGTGGCAGTCCCCATTTCTTTGTGATGACCTTGAAGATGTCCGGGTGTAGCATCCATTCATGAGCATCCGAGGTAGTTCTGCTTAATATGTCTGCTAGGATGTTTTCTTTTCCCGGTACAAAAATTGCTTGTAACTGAATGTTGTAACTCAGAGCCATATTCCATAGGTCCAGTGCCATCCGGCATAGAGGGTATGAATGAGTGCCTCCCTGTTTGTTGATATACCACATGACTGTGGTGTTGTCTGTCCTTATCATCAACTGGCCTTCTTGGAGGAATGGTCTGAAATTCTGGATTGCTAGTTTTACTGCCAGCATTTCTTTTTGATTTATGTGCAGGTGCAGCTGATCTGGAGTCCATAAGCCTTGTATGCACTTGTCCAGCATGTGGGCCCCCCAACCGAGGTCTGAGGCGTCCGTTGTGATGGTTTGGCTTGGTTGAATGCTGTGGAAGGGCAAACCTGGGTTTGACTGGCATGCCTGAGCCCACCATAGGAACTCTTGTTTCAGGCATGGAATTAGTGGTATTTCGGTTTCTAAGCTGTGCCTGTGTTGAGATCATAAATTCTTTAGGTACCACTGTAGCTTTCTCATATGTAGTCTGGCATGGGGGACCAGGATTATGCAGGATGCCATGAAGCCCAAGGCCTGCAGTACTTTCCTTGCTGTTAGTTTGTTCTGCTTTGTTAATGCCAAGAAGTAGAGAGGAAGTTGTTCTTGTTTTTCTGCAGTTAGGAATGCCATCTGTTTTACTGTGTCCAATTCTGCACCTAAGAAGGTTATTCTTTGGGATGGTATCAGTCTTGACTTTTTTATATTGACTGTGTATCCCAGGGCTTGTAGTAAGCAAATGACTCTTTGTAAGTCTTCTGTTAGCTTGTTTGGTTGTCCGCTTGTATCAGGCAGTCGTCCAGGTATGGATATATTTGGATTCCCTGAAGCCTGCAGTGAGCGATTACTGATGCCAGGCATTTCGTGAACACTCTGGGCAGTAGATAAGCCAAAGGGCAATGCTGAGAATTGATAATGCTCTGATCCTGCAAGAAATCTGAGGTATCTTCTGCAATTTGGTCGTATGGGGACGTGCAGGTATGCCTCCTTGAGATCTAGAGTTACCAGCCAATACTCCTTGCCCAGCATGGGAAGAAGTTGCTGTAGGGTCAGCATTTTGAATTTTGGAACAATGATGAATGTGTTTAAAGCGGACAGGTCGAGAATAGGCCTCCAATTTTTCTCTTTTCTTGGTACCAGGAATAGTCTGGAGTAAAATCCCTTGCCTTGTTCCATAGATGGTACCCTTTCCACAGCTCTCATCTTTGCTAATTTAGCTATTTGTTTTAGAGCTTCTGTCTTTTGATTTGGTGGTAGGTTTAGCATTCCTCTTTTTCCTGGTAAAGTGTGGAAATGAAACCTGTAGCCTTGGTCTATAGTTTGCAAAATCCACTTGTCTCTTGTGATATAGTGCCAGTTTTTTGAAAATAAGGCTAACTTTCCGCCTAAGGGTGCTGCTATTTGTTCCCTGGTAGGCAGAGCCAGAGCCAAGTCACTGTGATTGTCCTGTTGCAGTGGTAGTAGTTGTGTCTGTGCCTCGCTGGTTGTTACCTTGCCACTGGCGTCCCCTGTAGGCACCTCCTCTGGATTGATTTCTGCCTCTTGGAACGCCTATTCCTGCCTCTCTGAGTTTTAGAGGAGTCTGGAAAGGACCAATTTTTGGAAGGCCAGTTCCTGCTAAACCTTGGAGGCTGAACCTGTAAGAAATCTTTCACTGTTTGTACAGATTTTGCCTTCTCTTCCATTTTCTTCAGTACCTGTTGAGCAGGAGAACCAAATAAACTGACCTTATCCATAGGAGCATCTAATAGTTTTGCTTTAACATGATCCGGCAAGACCTGTTCTTTCAACCATGCATGCCTTCTTATAACTGTGCCAGTCATGGCTGATCTAAAGGAAGCCTCCAGTGCATCATAGCCACATTTTAAGGAATGGTTACTAACCTGCTGAATGTTATGCACCATTTCTAGAACATATTTCTTATCTAAAGAATCATCAGAGGACAGTTTCTTAGTTAACTGATCAAGCATAAACTCCTGGTATTGGATCATATGAAACTGACAGTTCAATGCCCTAGCTGAGAGAGTAGCAGAGGTGTATACTTTTTTACCCCATCTCTCTAAGGACCTGGATTCCCTTTCAGAAGGGAGACGGTTTTTAACTGAGGTCGAAGCTGCTGCCTTAGGCCCCTGGGAGATAGTCTCGGGATCTGCAAAAGGAGCCTTGTATAAATGGTGAAGTCCTCCATTCTTGTGGTACAAAGTCTGCTTTGAGGCTATAGTTAAAACATGACTCCTGTTCAAGCTATGTGGAAGGCCTCTCAGGATACTGTCAGGACTCAATGAGGCTGTGTTTTTGGCCTTACTAAGCACCTCCTGGACCTGCTCCCTGTTAAAAGTTGGGGGTGGCATGTTAGTAGAATTTCATGGTGTGAGGCAGGAGGGAGTGAACAGTGACATTTGAGCTGAATTTGTTGGTCATCAAGTTTGCTATGGCTCTCTGCTCCGTGAAGGTGGCACCTTTGACCACCAGTTCAGCACACTGGTGTGTGCTGCCTTTGAGGATTTGGTCATAGCTGTAGAAGGCCTTGTGGCTGTCTTTAGCCTGTGAAGCTATCCTGATCTCATAATTTGCTTAGCTGGACTTAATTAGTCCTCTCAGTTTCCAGTTTAATTTAATTAGAGAGCTCTTACCATTATGGGAGCTGCTCTTCTTGACTTTAGCCATTATGGGAGCTGCTCTTCTTGATTTTAGCCATTATGGGAGCTGCTGTTCTTGACTTTAGCCATTATGGGAGCTGCTCTTCTTGACTTTAGCCATTATGGGAGCTGCCCTTCTTGACTTTAGCCATTATGGGAGCTGCTCTTCTTGACTTTAGCCATTATGGGAGCTGCTCTTCTTGACTTTAGCCATTATGGGAGCTGCTCTTCTTGACTTTAGCCATTATGGGAGCTGCTCTTCTTGACTTTAGCCATTATGGGAGCTGTTCTTCTTCACTTTAGCCATTATGGGAGCTGCTCTTCTTAACTTTAGCCATTATGGGAGCTGCTCTTCTTGATTTTAGCCATTATGAGAGTTGCTCTTGATTTTAGCCATTATGGGAGTTGCTCTTCTTGATTTTTAGCCATTATGGGAGCTGTGCTTCTTGACTTTAGCCATTATGGGAGCTGCTCTTCTTGACTTTAGCCATTATGGGAGCTGCTCTTCTTGACTTTAGCCATTATGGGAGCTGCTCTTCTTGAATTTAGCCATTATGGGAGCTGCTCTTCTTGAATTTAGCCATTATGGGAGCTGCTCTTCTTGACTTTAGCCATTATGGGAGCTGCTCTTCTTGATTTTAGCCATTATGGGAGCAGCTCTTCTTGATTTTAACCATGGCTTTTTTTACTACTGTTATATACCTTATTACGGTTGAGAGTCCACCAGTAGGGTTTGTTTTGGGACTACTTTTAGTAGGCACAACAGCCTCTACACAACCGTATACATGGTTGAACAGGATCTTTGTGAAAAATTATGCATAGGTTACTAAAAATTTGGGTTGGGAAGTGCTCTGAATTTTGACAAACTACTGTTTAATAGGATGTAGTTTGCTTTAGAATAGTTCCTAACTGTTAACAGGGTTTGGTGGGATTACAGAGCTGATTTTTATTTCAAAGGATACAGCTTTGTGGGGTATGTGGGGGGTGCAGCACTCTCCCATATTGGTGAGTATCACGTCCAGTATGTGTGAACCTCTGGTAGATGTGTGCACTGCCTGTTCAAGGGCGTTTGTGTTAATAAAGACCAGGAATCATTGTGTCTGTGAGTATGAGGCAGTGTATGTTTCCCAGTACACAGAACAGCAGTTTCCCATAAACAGGGTATTTGGTTTAATGGTATCTCCAGTAGGTCTAGGTATGAGCTATGGGATTGTAGGGACACAGAGGTGTAGTGACTTACAGCTTGCAGGATATGGTGTAGGACTTTGTCTGTGGTGATTTGCATGTGGATAAATTCCAGGGCACCACTTTGTTTAACCAACAAGGAGTAACGCTTGTTCCTGATATAAAACTGAGACTCCTCCATGTTTTGTCCCGGTCTGTGCAGCTGATAAAATATGTGTATGGCACTGAAGCCTTGCACTGCCAGACTACTTTATGTACATTTTAAACCATGCCTCTGGAATGACATAGTTGTCGATATTCTCCAGAGTGAGGAGGGCTTGTAGGGTGCGGAGTTTCTTGTTTAGGCTCCTAACATTGAGTTTTATTTGCAATGTCAGTAGGTTTGTCATTTTGGCAATGTCTAAAAAGGCTATAAGGGAGTAGATAAAGTTTTAGCCAATATTCAGAATCCTAGTACAGGCAAGTGTACACCATCCTTTGCAAAGCAGCACAGTCTGTCAACCATGTCCACCCATGCTGACAGATACTGAATCCCCCTGGAAAGAAACCAGAAACTCAGCCAATTATTGAAGTCAATCACCTTTTGTTCATACTGTGACACCACACTTGGTGAAGAATACTGCTCAATGCAAGGCACATACCTGCCTGAGACACATACTCAGAGAGCTCAACAATGTCTCTCTTCATATAGTCCAGGGAAGTACATGTCATGTCGTTAACTCCCACATGGACTATGACTGAATCATACTGGTACCTGTGGTGTAGTGACTTGAATGTATGTGCAACCTGACAGATAATGGCGCCAGATAAGCAATTGACTGTTACTTTCTCTTTGTTCCATCCAGCAAGTGAGGAATCTGTGTGTCATACAATGCAGTCCCCTATGACAGGAGTCCTAACTGATGTGCTAGCTTGCCTTATGGGCTTTGCTCTTGGGGCTCCACTGGGTACAGGCATATGTTTGGTGTTTAGTTTTGTTTTTAGTGAGTGCTTTAGAGATGGTTGAGGATAGGCATTGCTGTTTACAGGCTTAGGAGGTCTTTGAGGTTTGGGAAAATTGTTTTTAGTACCTCATCATAGGTTGGACTGTGTGCGTGGTGTATGTGCTCGACAACATATTCTTTTGTCAGTTTTTGCCTCCGATGAAACGTTGCAGTGCATCTCTCTATCATCTCATTCGTTTTTTTTGTTTTCAAAGATTAAATGGTGGTCAATGAACATGAGACAACTGCTACATTTTCTCAGGATGCCCATATCTACCATGTCTGTCTACATGAGACAATTGCTAGATTTTATCACAATGTCCATATCTACCAAGCTGGCTATGGAGATGCTTGGAAATTGCATACTGATGTTGTCCAGACCTGTATTTGGGTGGGTTACTGTAGGTCACTGACTACAGAGGTCTCCTTGGGTGGTCTTTGTTTTTTTTTACTACACTAAGTTAGACTGTGCCAAGATTTGATAGCAGTAATGTTTAATGAGCAAACTAACTGCTCTAAGCTCTTCTCCATGAAATGGCCTTGTTCTAGCCACAGTAAGTGACAGGTTTCAGTTTTAAAACAATGAGTAAAAAGGTCACACAGAAAAAACAGCTGGTTAAAACATAAAAAGAAATATCTAAAAAAACTAGACTTTTCACTGTGTGATACCTTAAACCTCTTGTATCAGAGGCAACATGGGATATATGCAAATTACCTCTTGTATCAGAGGCAACGTGGGATATATGCAAATTACCCTTTAAGGATATCAAGTGTTTCAGGTAAATGGCAATTCTGAAGGTCCAGTTTCAGTTTTAATGAAGTTTTACAGATAAAATTTACTTTCTGGGAGTTTGTCTCTACACAGCACTGCTAAAGCCTTGATGCAACACCAAGAAAGATTCCTTGCAAGTGTAATGCTACAACAAAACAACTTAAACTACACAGAAAAAGCAATTTCAAGTATCAGTGACCTTTAGAGGGATTTAGAAACAAAATCAACAGATAAAACAAAAATAAAGCATTATCACTCTAAACAGTTAACTAAAATAAATCACTTATCTGCAAGGATGGAGCAGGATTAACTCAAGATCCTCCTCAAAATGCGGTAAGGGTACTAAGCTGAAGGAAATTCTGGGACAATGAGCAGGAGACAATCTGCAGTGAGGGAGGTTTACTCAAGTGTCATACTGGTTTGCTGGGTGGGCATTTAGTATTATGGATATATATGGGAAACTATGGGTGGGAAAAGAACTTAAATAGGTTAAACAGACAGCAGCAATGAAGAGGGGAGGGAGGGAGGGACTTTGGAAGTTAGATTACCATAAGGGGTGGAAGCCAGAGACACAGATTTTTAAAACCATGACAAGAAAAGGCTGGAAGGGTTGGGGAAGTTTTTTAATTAGAGCTCTAGTCCTGCTGTTAGAATTTCAGAGAAACTTTTAGCTTAATCTCTCAGTAGGGGGTGTGACAGACTGGTAAAGACCATACCAAACTCAAAAGAAAGGCAAAGGCACTAGAATGCAGCTTTAAACAGGTATACAGCTATAAAAACTACTGAAGCGCAAATCCTGGAGCAGAATTCAAAATACTGCCACTACTGCAATCCTACCACAGAATTCAAATTTAATCAAGTATATACAAATATAAAAAGGTACTGAAGTACTTCTCATCCATGTGAATCTGAGTTGATCTGTTACCCAGTTTAAGCGCAACCTAGACAAGTGGATGGGGAATAGGAAGTTTACATCAAACCCGGCACTCATGTCCCTTATGGACAGAGGTAGCTTATAACTGCCTGGTCTTCAGTGGCCCATTTGTAGACAGGACATCATTATTGCTTATAACTGCCTGGTCTTCAATGGCCCATTTGTATACAGGACATCATTATTGCTTATAACTGCCTGGTCTTCAGTGGCCCATTTGTATACAGGACGTCATTATTGCTTATAACTGCCTGGTCTTCAATGGCCCATTTGTATACAGGACGTCATTATTGCTAATAACTGCCTGGTCTTCAATGGCCCATTTGTATACAGGATGTCATTATTGCTTATAACTGCCTGGTCTTCAATGGCCCATTTGTATACAGGACGTCATTACTGCTAATAACTGCCTGGTCTTCAATGGCCCATTTGTATACAGGACGTCATTATTGCTTATAACTGCCTGGTCTTCAATGGCCCATTTGTATACAGGACGTCATTATTGCTAATAACTTCCTGGTCTTCAATGGCCCATTTGTATACAGGACGTCATTATTGCTAATAACTGCCTGGTCTTCAATGGCCCATTTGTATACAGGACGTCATTATTCTTTCAAGAAAACTTGGGTGGGCTTAGAGGGCCCCCCCTGGACTGTAAGCCTAATAAAAATTCTATGACTCTATGAAGCACAAATCCTGGAGCAGAATTCACAGTACTGCCACTACTGCAATCTTACCCCAGACTATGCAGAAGTTTACCAGTAATGTTGTAATAAATGACTAAATGAGGCTCAAATCTAGTTGTAGATCATGATCCTGCCACAACTGTGATGTGAAAGAAGCTACAAGAATGAGGCCACAAACTGGGTTCAAAATACAAAAAGCTACATTTCACATGTAATTCTACTTATAGAACTAAAAGTGCAGTATAACGTACAAACAAAAAGCTACATTTTACAAGTAATTCTACTTATGGAACTAGAAGTGCAGTATAACGTACAAACAAAAAGCTACATTTTACATGTAAGTCTACTTATGGAACTAAAAGTGCAGTATAACGTACAAACAAAAAGCTACATTTTACATGTAAGTCTACTTATGGAACTAGAAGTGCAGTATAACGTACAAACAAAAAGCTACATTTCACATGTAATTCTACTTATAGAACTAGAAGTGCAGTATAACGTACAAACAAAAAGCTACATTTTACATGTAAGTCTACTTATGGAATTAGAAGTGCAGTACAACGTACAAGCAAAAAGCTACATTTTACATGTAATTCTACTTATAGAACTAGAAGTGCAGTATAACGTACAAACAAAAAGCTACATTTTACATGTAATTCTACTTATGGAACTAGAAGTGCAGTATAACGTACAAACAAAAAGCTACATTTTACATGTAAGTGTACTTATGGAACTAGAAGTGCAGTATAACGTACAAACAAAAAGCTACATTTTACATGTAATTCTACTTATGGAACTAGAAGTGCAGTATAACATACAAACAAAAAGCTACATTTTACATGTAATTCTACTTATGGAACTAGAAGTGCAGTACAACATACAAACAAAAAGCTACATTTTACATGTAATTCTACTTATGGAAATAGAAGTGCTGTATAACGTACAAACAAAAAGCTACATTTTACATGTAATTCTACTTATGGAACTAGAAGTGCAGTACAACATACAAACAAAAAGCTACATTTTACATGTAATTCTACTTATGGAACTAGAAGTGCAGTATAACGTACAAACAAAAAGCTACATTTTACATGTAAGTGTACTTATGGAACTAAAAGTGCAGTATAACGTACAAACAAAAAGCTACATTTTACATGTAATTCTACTTATGGAACTAGAAGTACAGTACAACGTACAAACAAAAAGCTACATTTTACATGTAATTCTACTTATGGAAATAGAAGTGCTGTATAACGTACAAACAAAAAGCTACATTTTACATGTAAGTGTACTTATGGAACTAAAAGTGCAGTATAACGTACAAACAAAAAGCTACATTCTACATGTAATTCTACTTATGGAACTAGAAGTGCAGTACAACATACAAACAAAAAGCTACATTTTACATGTGATTCTACTTATGGAACTAGAAGTATAGTATAACGTACAAACAAAAAGCTACATTTTACATGTAATTCTACTTATGGAACTAAAAGTGCAGTAAAACATACAAACAAAAAGCTACATTTTACATGTAATTCTACTTATGGAACTAGAAGTGCAGTTCAACATACAAACAAAAAGCTACATTTTACATGTAAGTCTACTTATGGAACTAAAAGTGCTGTATAACGTACAAACAAAAAGCTACATTTTACATGTAATTCTACTTCTGGAACTAGAAGTGCAGAATAGCGTACAAACAAAAAGCTGCATTTTACATGTAAGTCTACTTATGGAACTAGAAGTGCTGTATAATGTAAAAACAAAAAGATAAATTTTACATGTAATTCTACTTATGGAACTAAAAGTGCAGTATAACGTAAAAACAAAAAGTTACATTTTACATGTAATTCTACTTATGGAACTAGAAGTGCAGTATAACGTACAACCAGTGCTAAAATCTAAGGTCTATATTATATCCTCGAACGCTTAAAAAAGCGAACGCTGATTGATCAAACTTATTTTCGTGAAACTGCAAAATATCGAAGCAGCAGAAACTCAAATTTTTTCCTAGGGAAATAATTTGGTTGTCTGTTTCTGTTGCTTCAGTATTTTCAGTGTTATGGTGGAAAGTTACCGGTCGGATTCAGGTAAGTGTGTGATTGTGTGGATGTGAGTGTTAGGGTGATTTAGGTGAGTTAGGGTTAGGGCTTGGGTTAGGTGTGTGTGCGATTGAGTGGACATGAGGCTTAGGGCGGATTTAAGTGAGTTAGGGTTAGGGAGCGGGTGAGGTGAGTGTGCGACAGTTGACGGACCTTAGGGTTTGGGTTAAGGTAAGTGGGTAGTTAGTGGTGTGTGCATTGTTTAGTGTAGGGTTAGGTATCAGATTTTAGGTGTATGTGTGTGGATTTCTGTTTGTTTGGTGTGCTTGTGTTGTGTGTATGTGTTTTGGATCAGCGATTACTTTCCCTGGGAAAAATATTGCTGATCTGACAGTTCGAGATTGCAAGCTTTTGCTTAAATCAGGTCGATCAATCAGCGTTCGCTTTTTTAAGCGTTCGATGATATAATATAGACCCTAAAATCTAGCACTAATACACAATCTTCACACAAATGCAAATACAGATGCAAGACTAAGTTCCCAGAACAAAATAAAAAATGCAAACAGATAAAGCAGAGCAGTACAAAAAAGTTATCACCAAAAAGGTCACTGTAAGTGCAGTTTAAAATATTTAAGTAGAATTTAAATAAAAAGCTTTTTTTCTCTTTTTTGATGAAAAGCTTGTATCTCGCATCTCTCAGATTCAGACAACAGAGAAACAGTTCTTGTCGGAAGCCTTGACAAAAAAGAAAAGGAAGCAGAGTTAAGGGAAAAATAAGGAGAGGGGAGAGAGGGGTAAAGGAATTCGGATCTCTCACTTTTACCAGCAATAACCCCAAAGTAAGAAGAAATAGAGGGAGGGATGGAGGAATTTAGGACTGCCACCGCAATCATGCACGGACATTTAGGACTGCCACAGGGATCATACATGGACATAGGACTGCCACAGCGATCATACATGGACATAGGACTGCCACAGCGATCATACATGGACATAGGACTGCCACAGGGATCAAACATGGACATAGGACAGCCACAGCGATCAAACTTGGACATAGGACTGCCACAGGGATCATACATGGGACATAAAACTGCAACAGGGATCATAAACGGACATTTAAGACTGCCACAGTCATCATACATGGACATTTAGGACTGCCACAGTCATCATACATGGACATAGTACTGTCACAGGGATCATACACGGACATTCAGGACTGCCACAGCAATCATACACGGACACAGGACTGCCACAGCAATCATATATGGACATAGGACTGCCACAGCGATCATAAACGGACATTTAGGACTGCCACAGTGATCATACATGGACATTTAGGACTGCCACAACAATCATACACAGACATTTAAGAGTGCCACAGCGATCATACATGGACATATACTGTTATCAGTTACTTACAACACTGTAGCATGTTCTTTGGGTTTTCTCTGTTGCTGTCATTAACAATGGGAGGATTTCCAAAGATGTTCCCCTAAAGTGAATAAGACAGAGTTGACTAGGGCTGCAAGGCTTGGCCTATGTCACTCAAAACAGCCAAAGCAAATTTAGTCTTCACCCCAAACATGAAGTCCAGCCTGTAGTGCTTGGAAAATGTATGGAATGAGGACCAAATAGCAGTCTTGTTAACTCAGTCCCATAAAAGAGCTGTCATGGTAGTGCTGTCACTGGTAAAGTAAGTGCTTACCTTCCAAGGTAACGTCTACACTTGCAGCAAAAGGTAATACAGTCTCCAAGCCACTTACAATTCGTTTTGAAAGTGGTAATACCTCTTTCTTTGCAACAAAGGAAAGAAAAAAATGATCAGGCTTTCTGAACTTCTTGGGTTTGTCCAGGTAAAACCTCACACAACTGTGCACATTCAGAGTAAAATCTTTTCCAGGGTTAAGAAAAACAGAAAGTTCAATAGCTTGGTTCAAAGAAACTTCTGTTTCTACCTTTGATTAGTTGTGTGGGATGCTCTACCTGCTCACCT
This sequence comes from Protopterus annectens, assembly GCF_019279795.1. Classification (NCBI taxonomy): domain Eukaryota; kingdom Metazoa; phylum Chordata; order Ceratodontiformes; family Protopteridae; genus Protopterus; species Protopterus annectens. The sequence goes on from NC_056744.1 coordinate 1,829,418,144, forward strand.
GGGGTGGAGCTCTGAAATCCTCTTGGCTGATGTAATTGCTACAAGCAGTAAAGTTTTCCAGGTCAGAAATTTGAGGTGCGCAGTAGCTGCTTGTTCACAAACTGGGGCAGGGAGGTATGGCAATTTTTTCTAACACAAAATTAAGTGCCAGGTTGCAGCAACTCTCTTCTTGGGTGGTATGAGGTGCAGGATACCATTTAGACACGGACTTGGGGCAAGCAGCCCAAACAGACATAGCAGACAAATGCACATTTATAGGTACATTAGTTCTAAGGCAAACAGCTCAGATTGACAGACAAATGCACATGTATAGGTACATTAGTTCTAAGGCAAACAGCTCAGACAGGTACTGCAGAATCAAAGACATTTCTGTATCTTTTGGGTCTTGTTTCTCCTTTGCACCAGAAGGAAAACTTCCAGTACTTGACTTGGTATGATTTTATAATAATTGGCTTAAAGACATCTTTTATAATTTTAAGCACATTCTCTGAATAAATGTGCCCAAAGGGTAACACAGCCAAATGTTCCATACAGTCTGAAACAGTCACATCAGGGTTCAATGTACCGGGATCTCCTGACTGAGCTGCATCAGGAGGTCCACATTCTGGGGCAGTAGGACAGGTTTCTCCCTTACCATTTGCAGGAGAAATGAGAACCAATGTTCTTTCGGCCAACATGGGGAAATTAAAATAATTTCTGACTCGTCCTCCTTTATCTTCATAGGTTCATAGGTTCATACTAGGCTATCTGCCCGAGGGCATTTACAAGCCTAGCCCATAGTTTTGTGGCTTACGCCACCCCTTTAGTATGGGGAACTATACCCATTATTTTGCTGTGCCTCTGTTGAGCAGTGACACTGAGGTAATCCCTGGGGTATATCTGCGATCTCCCATCCATTGGTCAAGATTTCTCTTGAACAAGGCCAGCGAGGTGCTCTGCCTCACATATACCGGGATTTTATTCCACAGCATAGGGAGTCTTTGGGTGATGAATCTATCCCTCCAGCACGTCCTATTAATAGCCGTGTCGAGGTTTAAGTCTCCGCCCTTGTGGCTCTGACGGATCTAGATTTTTGAGGTGAAGCATATTCATCAAATCTGGGTTTGACATGGCCTTGTATGTTAGGCAAAGGTCACCTCTGAGCAAGCGGTAGCGACTGAATAGAGCTGGAGTTCTTTCAGTCGGGCAGCATAGGACAGATGTTTGAGACCCTTTATCCTTTTGGTGAGGAACTTTTGTGGCCTCTCCAGCTGCTGCAAGTGTCGGGTCAGATACATTCCGAATGGGGCATTGTACTCAATCATTGGTCTGATGAGTGATGAGTATAGGGAGACTATGACCTCCCTTGATCTAGATGAGAATCCCTTCATGATAAGGTGGGCAATGTAGAAGGTCTTCCTAACTACTTTAGCTACATGGGTGTCGAATGACAGACTACTATCAACCTGGGTCCCCAGGTCCCTGATAACTTCTTCTGTGCTCAGTGGATTGCCACCTATTTGGTAGCTAGGGGTAACCCTGGCTAAATCACTATGATGAGCAACGGTAATGCAGGAAAGGCATAGAGAAGCAGACCCACATAATTCACTGAAAAGGCATCCACTGCCTAAGGCTGTGATGGACTCTGCAGCAGAACTTCTTCAGCTGTCTGTTCTCCAATGAAGAAAGAAGGTACGTCTCTGGTACCCCTACCTGACTTTCAAGATCCAAGAATGTGTCCCTGTATAACATCATGAGGATCTGCCATCTTCCTGCTCAAAATGCCTGTTTGACAGATTTCTAGTGTGGGTATGGAAGAGGCCTTCTGGGGCAGATGACCTGCTTGGGCTTCCTCTCAAACCTGCATGACCACAAACAAAACAGGAAAATCTACCCCCTTGTTTTTATATATCAAATGAATATTGCACGGTCTGTGATTACCAGCAGGAACCTCCAACCCTGCTTTCATACAGGGGTGTGAATGCCACGAGAACCTGAATAACTGCCCTTATTTCATTTATGTGATTCTTCTACTCCCTAGAGTTTAACAAGCTACATCTCGGACATTTCTGGCCAACATCTATGTTGGCTGCATGAAGTATGTTTCGTTTTCCTGAATACTTATGTCATACACCATTCTAACACTTTTTTCCACATGAGGCAGTATTAAAATTGACATCTTTCAGAGACTGGCTGTGTTGTTCCCACGTGTTCTTCAGGAATCACTGACTTCCTTTTGCAATCTGCCCAATGTGATTACCAGTATGGTGGAAGCTATGACTGTAAGATCCTTAGGTATTTCCCTAACCATGACTTCTGTGAGTCATGCCCCAAAAAACAGTAGTCAAAATATCGGGTCTCTATCAGAACATCCAAGTATTAAAACTTCGAATGTTCTGATATCGAACACTATTCAGCGAACGTTAAGAATAGCGAAGCTGCAGAACAGTGAATTCTTTCCTTGGGAAAGAATTTGGTTGGACGTTTCTTTGGCTTTGCTATTCTTAGCACTGTGGTGGAAAGTTACGGGCTGGGTTCAGCTAACTGTAAGATTGTTAGTACGTTAGGGTTAGGGGCGGGTTAAGTGAGTTAGGGTTAGGGCGCGGGTTAGGCATGTGTGCAATAGTGAAAGACTTTAGGGTGAGTGAGTTAAGTTGCGGGTTAGGCGAGTGCGTGATAGTGACGGAACTTAGGGTTAGGGTTTGGGTTAAGGGAAGTGGGTAGATAGTAGTGTAGTTTAGTGTAGCGTTAGATGTAGGAATTTAACAGTATGTGTGTGGTTGTTGTTTGTTTGATATGCTTGTGTTGTGTGTATGTGTTTCGGAGCAGCAAATTTATTTCCATGGGAAAAAATTTGCTGTTCTGAATGTTCGATACTTTCATGTTTAGATGTTTTGGGGCCGATGAAATAGCATTCGCTATTTTCATCTTTCAATAACGTGATATAAACGCAAAATATCTACTTTTCCATGGTGCATGAAGGTTATGGATACTGTCATGTCTTGCAGAGCCCCTAAAGAGACTATACTTTTAGCTGGTAGCAAATTTAACAATTTCTAGAAGCACTCCAGGGTACAAGCCATGACCCTCTGCACCTTCTCCTGGTTATGGGCTTGAAGAAAGCAATCATCCAGGTAGGTACAGATACAGATAACCTTGGTTCAACAGTTAGCAATGGCCTGACACAGATATTTTGTGAATACTATGAATGACATTGCTAAACAAAAGGGCAAGGAGGTAAACTGGGTGTGTCAGCTCCCAACCTCAAATCTTCGATAAGGTCTGTGTGCATAGCGATGCAGATGTGAGCAGCCCTGAGATTTAGTGTTACCTTACACTTGAACTTGTCAGAGATTTGGGATGCATGGCTAGTCTTAAAAAAGCTCTTGTGGTTGTTAGCCTAGTAAACACCTATGAAACTATCACCCAGGTTTTTTCCACCAGCAGAGGTAGAAGGCCCTGCAGGAGTAACATTTTGTAGAAGGGACCAGGAGGCACTTATTTAGTTCTGAGAAATTTACAGTGGGTTTCCATGGTCTATCTTTTCTTGGCAGTAGGAATAAGTCAGAGTACAAACAGTTTCTTGGTCTCTGGGCATAGTTTCTAAAGTGCTCTTGGCAAGTAACTCTGACATAAGAGCCCTTTACAAAGTCTTATGGATATTTCTGCATTCAATGGGTGCATTACATTTTTGTAAAGTACAGAAACGGAGGTCAGTAACCTTTAGAGATGATCTCTAAACCCTCTTGACTGATCGTATTTCTTGACAATATTCATAGGTCAGTACTAGGCTAAATGCCCTTGTGGGCCATTTTAAGCCTAGCCAATTACCCCGTGTGAAAATCAAACCCTGCACCTTGTGTTTGTAAGGTAACCAAATTAACCATTATGCCAACCTCCCACATTCACAGTACGGGATCTAGCAGCCCCTTATCTAATGAGTGGGAAGGGAGTTAAGTGCCATGGTGGGAGTTCTGGAACTGAGGAAGGCAGAAAGCTACAGTAGTCAAAAGCTGCTCCCTGAGATTTGAGCCCTGGCCCAAACCTCCACTTCCCTGTTGTCATCCTTAACTTAGATGATTCTTATTACCATGTCTATTTCCCTTAACCACTGGCCTGTGGTAACACTGCCATTATTTTGTGGGTTAATTGTAACTGTGTTTGGGAACTGGGGGGCGGAATATATGCTTCAATGACTCCAGTTCTTCCCCTTTGCCACAGTCTTTTGAAAGCAGCCTGTTATGGGGGCCTGAAGAGCAACTTCTTATCCAAGGGGGCGTTGAGCAACTGCAAAAGGTCAACTTCCAGAAGGGTCTAGGTTCTCAGATGGGAATGTCTCCTAATAACAGACCCAGTAGAAGCACCCCTAGATGCTAAATCTACAGCGTCATACCCACAGTTTTATGAGGCCTCCCCACATGTGCAGCAGTCAGGTGCTGACTAATGAACTCATCACATGCTCCTCCACAACCTTCCAGGTGTTCTTTTACAAGCTTACCCTGATGTCTTACCATGGGGGTGGGAGGGACGGATCTGAAGATAAGGGTGCTGCTGGGCATACTTTCTTATAAAAGTTATCTGTAAACCTATTCTCCAGTTGGAGTGGGGGAGTGTATTAAATTCCATGGTCAATTTAGCTCCCTTGACAGTGTCGACAGACAATACCAAGATTTGTTACCAAAGGTCCCACTTGAAAGACATCTAGCAGAGCCAGACTGAACTACTGTTCAGATGCAAACTGGGAGTACATGAAAAAGAGGAGAGAAGATCAGCTGATGTCTGGGTACCAGACATTAGTCAGAGGGCAATGACATACGTTTCATCTTCTGGGTGTTACTTAATTTTTACATCTGTGAACCAGATATGTACAATGGTCCAAGGACAATTTTCAGGCACACCCTGGGCCACTGAGTCATTGAATTTTCTTATGTAAAACAGTAATACAAGCAGCATAGAGGACTTGGATGAAGAATACAGAAGCATGGGAGAGGTAACTGCAATATATGGCACAGTAAACATTATCACTAAAGATTGTACATATGATGGTGACTATTCATTGTAAAGAAAACATTTTACATACTGGTTCATGACACGGCTTAGTCTTAACGATGAAGAGCTGTATAGTAAATCAACACCCAACTGAATTGTAAGTGACTGCATAACACAAAATGAAGACTTGGCAATAATAATATGTTATGGGGTTAGTGCCATTTGTGGGGGGCAAGGGTATGTTTAGCTGAGATGGAAGCAGGGGACTGTGAGAAGAAAAAAGGGGGTAGAGTTATGAGGAATGGGGAAACTGCTAGTGGGATATTTACGATATGTACAATTTTTTTTACCGAACCTCAGATCCATACTGCGTTATTATCCTTTTCTATCAAAGCAAGGACATCTGAAAAGTGATCTAATGTGTTGGAGCTGCATATGTTTATGGGAAATGTTACTCCGGTTTTTAGTCTCTAATCTGGCAAAACATTTCTGTGCTACGGTCAGTGTGCAGGGTGGCCAGATTAACACTGTCACGAGTACTTCTTCAGGTGTACGAGGAATTCCTGAAATGAAGGAGGTTTCTGAGTGGAGAGTAATAATGGTCTAGGAAACGTCTGAAGGTGAGGGCCCTGAGGAGGAGGATGCTAGCTCTCTCGTTAACTGGAAGCCACTCAGACTTGTTGATGATCAGGTAGTGCTGGTCAGCAGAGAGCGCAGGTGAGTGAACTTAATTTTGTTTCCATTTTTATGTAACTAAGATGTGTTAAGTTTTGAAGGACTGTACAGCTGTGACAAGTTTTGAAGCACTGTACGGCTGTGACAGGAAGGGCACATTCAGCGATAGGAATGGGTTTGCATCTGTGGTAAGAAGGTGTGAGATTCTGCAGACAACCTTAAGCTAGGAAGGAATGACTGTGTTTGGCTGGGTAGTATCCTAGAACAGGTGGTCTTTCTAGGTCCCAAATAATAAGTATCAGAAAGGGAGAGGGCCTCTTGTCAGTGCCAAACTATGACAGTGTATCTGTTTGTGTTGAGGGACAACAGAGAAATCTGTGGTGTAGCCAGCGTGCAGATGTTTAAATTCTTGCTGGGAAGAGCAGGCGGTTACAGAATGATGACCTACTTACTAACTGTAGGAGATACAATTCAGTGTGGGAAGATCCCAAAGGAGAATGTTAATATACAAGAAGAAAGGGTGGGTCGAGAATGAATCCTTGGACTAGTCCGGTGTTTGTGAATGAATCCTTGGGACTAGTCTTGTGTTTGTGAAAGTAGAGTGTTAGATATGGCTACTGGATCATATGGTAAAAGAATGAATCTCTGGACTAGTCCCGTATTTATGAATGTATCCTTGGACTAGTCCTGTTTTTGTGAATGAATCCTTGGGACTATTCGCGTGTTTATGAAAGTAGAGTGCTAGATACAGTTACTGGATCATATGGTGAAGGTTATTTTAACATAGTAGCATTCCAATCACATACAAACTTTGTCTGAGACATAACATTTAGGAAAACGGACTGGAAAACTATGGGGCCAACACCTTCAAAGGTCCTTTTTAGGTCAGTAAACATAACATCTGTTATCTTACCTTTTTCTTTACTGTTGTAAATCTCATTAGTAATTGTATGAGTATGGGAGTGGTGGTGGTGTACTCAGGGCTAAAGCCAGAATGGCTGTCATCAAGAATACTGCACTGTGTAATAAACTGACTTACTTGTTCATATGCAAGCATCTGCAGGATTTTTTGTGGGAAGCACAGTCTTCAGGAGCTCCTGGCTTTGGTACTTTTGGAAGCAGCATTACTGCAGCATGTTTGAACAGGCAGAGTGGAATACTAGTTGTGAGAAACACATTAATACAGGAACATGTGACGCTGCCAGGTATTTCTGCCATGTCTGCGTCAAAGAGGGGATGGATGGAGAAGCAATGCTTTTATTGGCTGTCTAACATCTTACTGAGGTGTTCTTTGAATTGGTTTTTGGTAAATGATTTAAAGCAAGAGAGAGTTTTCTGACAAAATCTTTTAAGAAAAATGGAAAAAAAGTTCACTTTATTCTTACGGTATCCTAAACAGCCAAGAATGGCTTACAGAAAACATACAAGACCAGGGGAGTACAGTGGTATTAGTTTACAAAAAATATATAAAATTTTGGGAGTACTGTGGTATCATCTTACATAAATCATAAAGGATTATGGGAGTACGATGGTACTGGTTTACAGAAAACGTATCAGATTATGAGAGTACGGTGGTATCATTTTACATAAATCATACAGGATTATGGGAGTACGATGGTACTGGTTTACAGAAAACGTATCCGATTATGAGAGTACGGTGGTATCATCTTACATAAATCATACAGGATTATGGGAGTACGATGGTACTGGTTTACAGAAAACGTATCCGATTATGAGAGTACGGTGGTATCATCTTACATAAATCATACAGGATTATGGGAGTACGATGGTACTGGTTTACAGAAAACGCATCAGATTATGAGAGTACGGTGGTATCATCTTACATAAATCATACAGGATTATGGGAGTACGATGGTACTGGTTTACAGAAAACGCATCAGATTATGAGAGTACGGTGGTATCATCTTACATAAATCATACAGGATTATGGGAGTACGATGGCACTGGTTTACAGAAAACGTATCAGATTATGAGAGTACGGTGGTATCATCTTACATAAATCATACAGGATTATGGGAGTACGATGGCACTGGTTTACAGAAAACGTATCCGATTATGAGAGTACGGAGGTATCATCTTACATAAATCATACAGGATTATGGGAGTACGATGGTACTGGTTTACAGAAAACGTATCAGATTATGAGAGTACGGTGGTATCATCTTACATAAATCATACAGGATTATGGGAGTACGATGGCACTGGTTTACAGAAAACGTATCCGATTATGAGAGTACGGTGGTATCATCTTACATAAATCATACAGGATTATGGGAGTACGATGGCACTGGTTTACAGAAAACGTATCCGATTATGAGAGTACGGTGGTATCATCTTACATAAATCATACAGGATTATGGGAGTACGATGGTACTGGTTTACAGAAAACGTATCAGATTATGAGAGTACGGTGGCATCATCTTACATAAATCATACAGGATTATGGGAGTACGATGGTACTGGTTTACAGAAAACGTATCCGATTATGAGAGTACGGTGGTATCATCTTACATAAATCATACAGGATTATGGGAGTACGATGGTACTGGTTTACAGAAAACGTATCAGATTATGAGAGTACGGTGGTATCATCTTACATAAATCATACAGGATTATGGGAGTACGATGGTACTGGTTTACAGAAAACGTATCAGATTATGAGAGTACGGTGGTATCATCTTACATAAATCATACAGGATTATGGGAGTATGATGGTACTGGTTTACAGAAAACGCATCAGATTATGAGAGTACGGTGGTATCATTTTACAGAAAACGTATCAGATTATGAGAGTACGGTGGTATTATCTTACATAAATCATACAGGATTATGGGAGTACGATGGCACTGGTTTACAGAAAACGTATCCGATTATGAGAGTACGGTGGTATTATCTTACAGAAAACGTATCAGATTATGAGAGTACGGTGGTATTATCTTACAGAAAAAGTACAGTTTTGTACCTACCATAAATGTAGATGTTCGAAGATCCACATTGCTGCAGTCCTTACATATGGGTAGTCCGCTGTCCTCGGTCGGCCCGAATACCAAAGTATTAGGCTGACGTCGGTCAAGGCGCTTAAAACTGACATCAGGACGTCAGGGTACAAAAGCGCATGACCGACGTCATTTTCTCAGTCTTTTCTTGCCCCAGATGTCAGAAGGCCCTAACAAGAAAGGCCAAAGCCAAAAACCATCAAAACCTAACCAACCACCCGTGCACTAACCATATTTACAATATGTACAACACAAACCACACCACCACCTTCAACAACAGAGGGGAAGGAGGGAGGGTAAATTGGACTGCAGCAATGTGGATCTTCGAACATCTACATTTATGGTAGGTACAAAACTGTACTATGTTCTTCATCTCACATTGCTGCAGTCCTTACATATGGGTAGAATCCCAAAGCAGAGGTAAGGGAGGATGGCAAACTATAAAGCATTAGGAGCTGCCAACATGCCCTGTAAAATTGCAGTGGCAAATCCAGCCCTAGATTTAGAGTAAAGTGGAAGGTGGTAATGCTTAGAGAAAGTATGCACTGAACTCCAAGTAGCTGCTTCCAAAATATCTTTAGTAGCCACCCCCCTTAAAAAGCTGTAGAAGTGGCAGTAGCCCTAGTGGAATGAGGCCTAATCCCAGCTGGAATCTCCTTACCATGATGGGAATAACAGAAAGCAATACAAAACCAATCCACTTAGAAATAGTTTGTTTTGAAACAGGTCTGCCCTGAGAACCCAAAGCAAAAGAAACAAACAACTGCTGAGACTGCCTGAACCCTTTAGTTCTGCTCAAATAATATCGCAACTGTCTGTGTATATCCAAAGTGTGCAAAATCCTCTCCCCTTTATTTTGGGGGTTTGCATAAAAAGTAGGCAAATGAATAGTTTGGTTTAAAGCCACACTAGAAACCACTTTAGGCATAAAAGAAGGGTTAGTACGCAAAGACACCCTATCCTTGTGGAAAATTAAGAAAGGCTCAACTGCCATAAGGGCCTGTAATTCAGAAACCCTTCTCGCAGAGGTAATGGCCAACAAAAAAGCAGTCTTCCATGATAAATATTTCAACTCTGCCGATGCTGCAGGCTCAAAAGGTTGTAGAGTGAGTTTCTCCAACACAAAATTGAGATCCCAAGCAGGAGTAGGAGCTCTACGTGGGGGTCTTATATTCTTTGCCCCTCTAAGGAATTGCTTAAACAAAGGCTGAGAAAATAAAGGTGGATCACAGTCATAGCGAGCAGAAATTGCTGCAGCATGAACCTTTATAGAGGAGAAGGACAAACCTTTGTCCAATAACTCAGTAAGGTATTGAAGCGCAACACTTAAATTAGGTTTAGAAACATCAAAGTCCTTTGCTGTACTCCAAAATAAAAATCTCCTCCATTTATCTGCGTAAACTTTCCTTGTACTAGGCCTTCTGGCCTCCAAAATAACATTCAAAACTTGTTGTGGAAGCTGAGACCCTCCAGGGTTTAAAACAGAATATGCCAGGCTGTCAGATGTAGAGAATGAAGTTTGACATTGAGTAAATGACTGTTCTCCTGAGACAGCAGGTGAGGAATCGAGGCAAAGGCCATGGAGGCTCCTGTACCAGACTTCTCAGTAATGGGTACCAGTGCTGTCGAGGCCAATCTGGAGCTATTAAAATCATGTTTGGCTTGTCCTGTCTGACCTTCAGCAGTACCTTTGGGAGGAGAGGCAGAGGTGGAAAGGCATACACGTGAAGATTGCTCCAATTGAATGAGAGAGCATCCACTTTCCAAGCTGTGGGATGAAACCTTTTTGTGCAAAACTTTGGCAGCTGGTAATTTAGTGGAGAAGCGAACAGATCTGTGTCTGGAGTTCCCCATAACACTGTCAATCTCTGAAATACATGAGGATCCAATTTCCACTCGTGGGGATCCATAATTTGTCTGCTCAACACATCTGCTAAGGAGTTCTGTGCTCCTGGCAGAAACCTTGCCTGATGATTTAGCTGTAAACTGAGAGCAGTCTCCCACAAAATCATTGCTTGTCTGCATAGAGGATAAGAATCGTTCCCCTTGCTTGTTGATGTACCACATGACAGTTGTGTTGTCTGTTTGAATCAACACCTGCCCTGGAAGAAGTAAATCCTTGAAAGCTATCAATGCAAATTGGACTGCTAACATCTCCTTCAAGTTGATATGTAGATGTTGAAGTCTGGAAGGCCACGTGTCTTGTACCCATTTTCCATTTAGATGAGCTCCCCAAGCTTTGTCTGAGGCATCTGTCGTTAAAATCTGACTCGCCTCCGGCCGGGTCACAGAGAGTCCCTTGTTTAGGTGACATTCCTGAGCCCACCACAAAAATTCCATTTGAATGCAAGGTATTATTTGAATGACAGTGTCCAAATCTTGGCAGTGCTGTGTCCATACATTCTTGAGATACCATTGTAGCTTCCTCATATGCAGTTTGGCATTGGGAAGTACCAGAATACAAGATGCCATGAACCCCAAGGCTTGAAGGACTGTCCTTGCAGTCAGCCTGGACTGACGAGACAACTGGTGGAAGTAAAGAGAAAGATTCTTTTGTTTGTCCGGGGTCAAAAAGGCCATCTGGGATGCTGTATTCAGTCTCACACCCAGAAAGCACATGTCCTGAGAGGGTACTAGACTGGACTTTATTTTGCTCACAGAATACCCCAGGCATCTTAACACTGCCATCACATACTGTAAATGATGAAGAAGTTCGTCCTTTCTTGGGCCAGAATCAGGCAATCGTCCAAATAAGGATAGATCTGTATTCCTCTTAGCCTGAAGAAAGCTACCACTGGAGCCAGAACCTTCGTGAACACTCTGGGCGCAGTAGATAAGCCAAAGGGCAATGCAGAGAACTGATAATGTGAAGTCCCAGCCCGAAAACGCAGATACTTCCTGCAACTGGGCCTGATAGGAACATGAAGGTAAGCCTCCTTGAGATCCAGAGTCACCATCCAGTGATCTTTGCCCAGCAGAGGTAAAAGCTGTTGTAACGTCAACATTTTGAACTTGGGAATGTCCAGATATGTGTTGAGGATAGATAAATCCAAAATTGGTCTCCACGTGTTTCCTTTCTTTGGTACTAGAAACAGGCGAGAATAAAATCCTAGGCCCACTTCTGGCAGAGGGACCCGGTTGTATGGCCCCTATTTGAAGTAGTAGAGAAATTTGTTTGCGAGCCTCTAGTCTTTGCTGAGGAGGAACGTCCGGCATGCCTTTGAAAGGAGGCAAGGTATGGAAATAAAACTTGTAACCCTGGTGTATGATATCCAATACCCATTTGTCTTGGGTAATCAACATCCAATTTTCCTTGAAGAGTGCTAACCTTCCTCCCAAAGGTGCTGCCAGGCAAGAAGGATCTGGCAGCTGAAAAAGTAGGTCATTGGGCCTGTTTACGAAAGGACTGGCCCCTGTCCTCACCCGAAGATTGTGCAGGTGAACTCCCTGTTCTAGGCCTAAAAGAACTCTGAGCTCTGCCCCTACCACGTCTAGATCTACCCCTAGACTGAGAATCATAAGAAGGATACGTCCACCCCTTAGCAGGCCAATTCCTACTAAACTTCGGAGGCTGAACTTGCAAAAAATCTTTAACAGCCTGCATAGACTTAGCCTTGTCTTCCATTTTCTTCAAGACTGACTCCACAGGTGAACCAAACAACACATCAGACTGCAAAGGAGCATCCAAAATCCTTGTCTTAACATGGTCAGATAAATTCTGATCCTTCAGCCAGGCGTGCCTGCGAAGAACTGAGCCAGTGGCAGCCACCCTAGACGAGGCCTGCACAGCATCAAAACCACACTGTAATGAATGCTTACCCACCTGTTCAGAGACATGCACCAAATCTTGTAATTCTTTACACTCAATGCCTTCCGCTAGAGCATCCACCTTAGACTTCAATTGAGAAAGAAGAAAGTTTTGATATTTCAACATATGAAACTGGCAATTCAAAGCCCTCATAGCTAAGGTAGAAGATGTATAAACCTTCTTTCCCCATCTATCCAAAGCTCTGGCTTCTTTATCTAGAGGAACCGGATTTTTTACAACAGAGGCCTTGACACCCTTAGGTCACTGACTAATAGTTTCTGGGTCCGCCCTAGGACTCTTATAAAGATATTTATGAGCCTCAGGCACCCTGTAATACCTATCCGGTTTAACAGGAGCAGGAGGCAGAGAATCAGGATTAAGTGAAGCCTCTGCAAACACATCTTCCACAACATCCAGAACAGGGAGTATAGCCAAGGGCCTATGCTGGGGTAACAGCAAAAACTCCCTAAGCCTTTTCCTAGAATCAGAGAAGTCCTGACCTTCCCACTTAAAATGTTCCCTCATAGAATGAAGTGTCTCTGAAAAAGAAAAATCTTCTGGAGGAGAAGCAGAAGGAGTGGAATCATCTGCATCAGAATCAGAATAAGGAGAGTACTCCTGCAAGTCTTCAGCTGAAGACTCTGAAACATCCGAAGCCTGCTCAAAACTTCCCAACTCTGGCTCCACCCTAGGCCTCTTATCAGGAGGGGGCAAAGAACCTCTAATCAGAGTAATCAAATCTTCTGCCATTTTAAGCATGTGCTTCTTAGGCACAGACCCTGCTGAACTAGGAGTGACACCAACAGAAGCTAAAACTGGCCTGCCTCTGGGAGAAGCCTTGGAAACAGAAGGAGAAGGCCTAACCACCCTAGGAAGGGAGGGGAGTACAGTAACTTGAGAAGCCCCTTCAGCCTGACCTGCCTCCTGAGAGACCACCTCCTGAAAAATCAAAGTCAGCCACTCTGAGACTCCAGAGAAGTCTCCGTCGGAACCACCGGTTCCACTGAAGCCTCTAAAGAACCGGCGTCTGGAACGGACGACTCATCTTGCCTGGGTTTAACTGCTTTGTCTTTGCGCTTCTTCGCAGAAGCGGGCGCCGGAGAATCCGACGGCATATTATAATTGCACTGCTTCCCAAAGACCAGCCTAACACAATCTAACCTTCGCTTAATAGTGCGTTTATTGAACCTAGCACAAAAGCGACACCCAACAACGTCGTGCTCAGGCCCCAAACAAGGAATACACAAAGAATGATAATCCCTATGCGGTATCTGTTTCCCACAAGAAATACAGTTATTCACTTTTTCTGACATCCGGTAAAACACTGAGGCAAGAAAAAACCAAAATATTCCCCAACGGGGTACTTAGCCAACTTGGATTCGGTCTGAAACTCCGAATTCGAAAAATTTCAGAACGCCGAACGGCACTTGCAACGCTGCTTCTGCATCGGACCATGCGGCAAAAAAGACTGAGGAAATGACGTCGGTCATGCGCTTTTGTACCCTGACGTCCTGATGTCAGTTTTAAGCGCCTTGACCGACGTCAGCCTAATACTTTGGTATTCGGGCCGACCGAGGACAGCGGACTACCCATATGTAAGGACTGCAGCAATGTGAGATGAAGAACATCGTATCAGATTATGAGAGTACGGTGGTATTATCTTACAGAAGACATATAAGATTACGGGAGTATGTTGGTATTAGTTTACAGAAAGCATAAGATTATGGGAGTACAGTGGCATCATTTTACAGAAAACATATAAGACTATGGGGCAACGGTGGTATCATCTTACAGAAAACAAATAAGATTATGGGAGTACGGTGGTATCATCTTACAGAAAACATATAAGAAGATTATGGGACCATGGTGGTACTAGTTTACAGAAAACATATCAGATTATGGGAATACAGTGGTATTAGTTTACAGAAAACATATAAAATTATGCGAGTATGGTGATATCTTACAGAAAACATATCAGATTATTGAAGTACAGTGGTATCATCTTAGAGAAAATGTACAAGATTATGGGAGTACTGTGGTATAACTTTACAAAAATCATATTAGATTATGGGAGTAGAACAGTATCATCTTTCAGAAACAGTATCAGATTATGGGAGCAAACATATAAAATGAATATACTGTATTAATCTCTGTGGAGCTTTTCTCCCCAGGCTTCTGCTGAAAACGGGATTTATACCAAGTCAGACTCTTCCGGTAAACAAATGTAGAATAAAATAAATAAAGAAAGAAAGAAATAAAGAAGTTATGGGAGTACATTATCTTACAGAAAACATATCAGATTATGGGAGTACAGTGGTATCATCTTACAGAAAACATAGATTATGGGAATACGGTGCTATCATCTTAAAGAAAACATCATCTTATGGGAGTATGGTGGTATTATTTTACAGAAAACACATACAATGAGAGTGCGGTGGTATCATTTTACAGAAAACCCATACGATGAGAGTGCAGTGGTGTTATTTTACAGAAAACACATACGATGAGAGTGCGGTGGTATCATCTTACAGAAAACACATATGATGAGAGTGCGGTGGTATTATTTTACAGAAAACACATACACGATGAGAGTGCGGTGGTATTATTTTACAGAAAACACATACGATGAGAGTGCGGTGGTATTATTTTACAGAAAACACATACGATGAGAGTGCGGTGGTATTATTTTACAGAAAACACATACGATGAGAGTGCGGTGGTATTATTTTACAGAAAACACACACGATGAGAGTGTGGTGGTATCAACTTCCAGAAAACACATACGATGAGAGTGCGGTGGTATTATTTTACAGAAAACACATACGATGAGAGTGCGGTGGTATTATTTTACAGAAAACACATACGATGAGAGTGCGGTGGCATCATCTTACAGAAAACGCATACGATGAGAGTGTGGTGGTATCAACTTACAGAAAACACATACGATGAGAGTGCGGTGGTATTATTTTACAGAAAACACATACGATGAGAGTGCGGTGGTATCATCTTACAGAAAACGCATACGATGAGAGTGCGGTGGTATCAACTTACAGAAAACACATACGATGAGAGTGCGGTGGTATTATTTTACAGAAAACACATACGATGAGAGTGCGGTGGTATCATCTTACAGAAAACACATACGATGAGAGTGCTGTGGTATTATTTTACAGAAAATAAGAAGTTATGTACTCACCATAACGTTCCATCTGAGTAGGTAAATTTCATTTGTCTGTAACCTGTGGGATACGGATCCGAGCCGGCAACTTTACAAAGCTTAGATCCGAGCTCCTAGCTCCTCCCCTTACCCATAATCCCCTGCCAACCCTAACTGACCTCAGATCAAGTTTGCCCGCAAGCACTATAGTGTATAACTAACTACATTATCAGAATGGTACATCACTATATGACATGAAAACACATCTGAAGGTCAGGGGGACGGAGGGGGGAAACGGTTGCAGACAAATGAAGTTTACCTACTCAGATGGAACGTTATGGTGAGTACATAACTTCTTAATCTGAAGTAGTTAACTTCATTTCGTCTGCAACCTGTGGGACAGAGTCCCCAGCTACCTAAACCTTGGGCGGCCTTCATGGAAGGATGTTCCGGAGCACTGCGGAGCCAAAAGAAGTTCTCCCTCTGGAGGTAATGTCCAATTTATAATGACTGATGAAGGTATGAGATGAGGCCCAAGTGGCTGCTGAACAGATATCATCCAAGGAAACCCTGGATTTAAAGGCGGCAGAAGTAGTCATAGCCCTAGTTGAATGGGTACGAACTCCTTGAGGTGCGGGCCTGCCGGAATATTGATACGCTGTTATGATACACTGTGAAATCCATCTCGATAAGGAAACTTTCGAGACCAGTTTACCTAAATTAAATTTGGCAAAGGAGACGAACAACTGGTCGGATTGTCTATGACCAGATGCCCTATGAATATATAATCTAAGTTGTCTGTGTACGTCCAAAGAATGTAATTTGTACTTCCATTTGTTCTTGTAGTTAGGAAAGAAGACCGGCAAGTTGATAGATTGGTTGATATTAGATTCAGAAACTACCTTCGGAAGGAAAGAGGGATTGGTCCTGAGGTAAACCCTATCCTTGTGAAAGGCTAAGAATGGGGGTTTCACAGAAAGAGCTTGCAATTCAGATACTCTCCTGGCTGAAGTAATAGCCACAAGAAAGGCTGTTTTCCAAGACAAATATTTGAGGTCTACTGAAGATGCCGGTTCGAAGGGAGGGGCTGTCAGGGCTTGTAATACCAAGGTCAAATCCCATGGGGGTACCGCTTCCTTTATTGGAGGTCTAAGAAGAAAGGTGCCCTTTAGGAACATTTTGCACAATTTTGTAGAGATCAAAGGGCCCATTTCAGTACTTATGTGATAATGAAAGATAGCTGCCAACTGAACCTTAACCGTAGAACAGCTAGCTCCGTCATTAAAAAGACCTGAAAGAAAGTCCAGCACCGCAGGCAAGGGGGCTGTAAAAGGGTCCAAATTATGGTGTTCTGCCCAGATAGAGAAACGCTTCCACTTACTACCATAGACCTGCCTAGTAGAGGGCTTGTGCGCTGCTACTAGGATAGTTTTAACTGGAGAAGAGATACCGGGAGTCCTAGCTACAAGTGGAACAGGAGCAGCCAAGCCGTAAGCTTGAGGCTGGCCAGGTCGGGAAGTGGGAGCCCCTGGGGGTGGGAGATTAGATCCGGAAGGGGATCTAGAATCCAGGGTGGATTCACTCAATGAGACCAGAAGTAAGGGAACTAAGCTTGGTGAGGCCAGAATGGGGCAATGAGGATCATCCTGCTCCCCAACCGACTGGCTTTCTGAAGAAGTTTCAGCATGAGGGGAAGAGGAGGGTAGGCATAGAGAAGACCGGGTGGCCAAGCATGCACCAAGGCGTCCCTCGGGGCTTCCCCGGCAGGGGGAATGAGAGCGAAGTAATTGTTGCATTTCGTGTTTGAGGGAGATGCGAAAAGATCGCAAAAGGGCTGCCCCCAAACGGCAAAAATTCGACTCGCTACTCAAGGATTGAGGGACCACTCGTAAGGTGAAAGGATGGTGCAACTCAGTCTGTCCGCTAGGATGTTGGTCCATCCCGGAATGTGCGTTGCAATGAGAAAGCGGTTGGTGGAGATCGCCCATTCCCACACTCTCATGGCTTCTCGACAGAGTGGGTAAGACCTGGTTCCCCCTTGTTTGTTGATGTACCATATCACAGACATACTGTCTGTTTGGACTACAATTGTTCCTACAGGGAGAAGGCTCTGAAGTGCTTGCAACGACAACAGCACTGCCCTCATCTCTAGAACATTTATGTGCAATAAGGTCTCCGAATCGTTCCACGTTCCTTGGACCGTCCTGCTCGAATAATGCCCCCCCCACCCCAGACAAGAGGCGTCCGTGGTCACCGTGGCGAGAGGGGGGGCCGTGGCAAAGGGGTGTCCCGCCTGGAGGTCCGGCGACTGAAGCCACCAAACGAGAGCCCTCTTGCAGGCCCTGCTGAGAGAAATGGGGTGACTCAAGGGGTAGTGAAGAAGGGACCACTGGACTTGGAGAGTCCACTGTAAAATCCTCATGTTCAGACGCGCCATGGGAAGGAGGTTTATAGAGGCTGCCATGGACCCCAGGGCCCTTAGAACCAATCCCGCCGGAGGTTTTGAAGAAGATTGAAAGATGGCCTGCACATGTGCCCTCAAAGTGTGTAACCGGTCAGAAGTTAAGAAGGCTAGTTGCCTGTTGGTGTCCAGTCTGGCCCCAATAAAGTCTATCACCCGAGTCGGGGTGAGAGAGGACTTGTTCGAGTTTATGGTGATCCCTAGTTGTGGAGCAAGGTTAAGAAAGTAGTCCCAGGCTAAGCATAGTAGATGCCTTGTCGGGCGGTGAGAAGGCAGTCGTCCAGGTACGGGAAGACCTGCATTCCTTGGAGTCTCAGGTGGGCCGCTATCACTGCTAATACCTTGGTGAACACCCTGGGGGCTGAGGTGAGACCAAAGGGGAGGACCCTGAATTGATAATGACTGGCTCCCAGCCGGAAGCGGAGAAACCTCCTGGACCGTTCGTCCATTAGTATATGGTAGCACGCGTCCTTGAGGTCTATGGAGCACATCCAGTCGTTCTCCCGCAAGAGGGGGAGAACAGACTGAAGAGTGACCATCCGGAACTTTTCTCTGGTTACTGACAGATTTAGTAGGGAAAGATCGAGGATGGGCCTTAGGTCCCCCGTCTTTTTTGGCACCAAAAAGAACCTGGAGTAGTAACCCGATCCGGACTGGCCTGGGGGGACGTGTTGGATGGCTCCTTTTCCTAAAAGCAGCCGAATTTCCGCAGCCTCCCTCTGATTGGGTGGAACATCGGGGAGGTGTCCGGGGGTGTCGGGAATGTAGGAAAAGGGAATTCTGCATCCTCTAGATATGATACGAAGCACCCAGCGGTCTGTTGTAATGGACTCCCAAGCTGCCAGGTGCTTCGAGAAACGCCCCCCCGACTGGAGCAGTCGGGCAACCCTTCAGGGTTGCTGCATGGGCCGATCAAAGAAGGTTTCTCTGGATCCAAAGTTCTTTGGGCCCCCTCTGCCTCTAGGGCGGCGTCCACCCTGTCCTCCTCTGCCGCGGACGGACTGGGAGTCCGGAGCAGACTGGGATTGTTGTGACTTTCGGAACCACATCTTCTTTTGTCCCTTTTGGTTCTTGGAGAGAAGGACCTCTGGGGAGCAGATAAGCGGACTCCGATGGCAGACCACGTCTTCCCGTCCTTTTCGCTCTGGACCAAGGTCTCGCGAACTGTCTTGCCAAATAGGGCAGAACCATCGAAGGGGGCATTCGCAAAGGACACTTTGAAGGGTTCCGCGAAATCACAATGTTGGAGCCAGGCCTGGCGCCTCATAACTAGGCCTGCTCCGCTGGCTCTAGTGGCCCCCTCTGTAGCATGGGATAAAAGCCGCATAGAGGTGTTTGATATAGACCTAAGAGTGGCCATGCAAGTGGAGTACAACTGTTTGTCCTCCCCCGACATGGACTCTGGGGGCGATGCAGCATACTCTTTGATAAGGTCTCGCTGCAGTCGAATGATATGTGCCATGTAGTTCAGGGACCTTACAGAGAAGGTCGCTGAACTAAAGATCCGCTTCCCGAGACGGTCATCGAGCGAGACTCCTTGCTCAGGGGATGGACCGAGGGACTCTCTTGGGCTAGCTCCCTCTTGGTGGCTGCCGCCACCAACATGGCATCTACAGGGGGTCCCTTGCTCTAATGGGATTTCTCTGCTGGAGGGCTCAGGATCCTGTCGGGACATTTGGGGACTGGCTCCACAGTGTCCGGCTCCTTCCACGCCCTAGTGGTGATAAGGTCCACTAAGGGGTCGGCCGGAGGGGACACCCAAGAGGTAGATGGGCCTGCTTCGAACGCCTCCAGGAACACGGATTCGTCCGAGGAAGCCTTGGGGGTAGACCACCCCCCTCTTATCCTAAGCATTTCCATGATGTCTCCAAAGGAGACATCCTTGGGGGGTGACCTTGGGAAGCCTTCCCCCTCATCCAAATCTGTGTCTTCTGTCAAGGACTCGGGGGAGTCCACGTGCCCCCTCTTATACTTCCGCTTGTGAGGAACATCCTCGGGGGAACTCTCCGAGGACGACTCACCAGCAACGTCTTGTTCCAGGGGAATGACCTGAGATGTCAAAGCAAGCTGTCCCTGTGGCCGGGCGACGGAAGCCCTGCCCAAACGAGAGGGAGTGCAGGATGGAGCTGTAGCAGGGAGCGGGGGGCTGGATGCACTCAACAGAGCCCTCTTCACCACATCGAAGGCCAAGGGCGAGCCACTCTCAATAGGATCCGAGAGCCGACCCTCACTCGGATCTGATGGATGGATCGGCGCCAACACCATCGGATCCGAAGGGCCAGTGTGCTCCGACCTGGACGGAGCCGAAGACACACCAAACCCCTCGGATCCGAAGCTCAGAGCATGGCTCTGAGAACTCAGATCCGACAAGGACGAATCCAGAAAACTAGAAGGGAGAGTTGTAGCCGAAGTACCAGATACTGTCGGCGCCAACCCACCCCCGGCTCCAATGCTGCCCGGCTCCGAGCGCTCCGAACCCGGGAAGTGGGTCAGAGAAGGAGCTATCGGGCAAAGAAGGGTGTTGAGCTCCCCCCCTGGAGGGGGGGGGGGGCAGGAGCACTCCATCTGCATTTGGGCCTGGATGAACCTTCGCATCACCCTGTCCAAATCAGCTTCAGAAAGGCTACTTGTTGATCTCGACGAGGCCACCGAGGCTGGCCGGGAGTGCCGCCTCGATGACCTCGACGGAGATCGGGTTTCCTCCTCCTCGGGTCCCGGTGAGAAGCATGGAGACCAGAGCCAAGAAGGAGGAGACCTGGAAGCCATAGAGGGAGAAGCCCGCTTAGCAGGGGGGGGGGGGCAAAGCGGAGGCCTCTGCCCGCCGCTTGTGGTGCTTCTCCCTCCGTTTTTCTCTCCTGACCTCCCTCTCCTCCGACACCAAAGCGGGAGATTGAGTCCCGGCTGGGTGGAGGGAGGCAGGAGTGGCCGCTGCTGAAGCCTGGGAGGAGGCCACAGAAGTACCGGAGGCTGAAGCCGAATCCGGGGGCAGAAGTCCCGCCAGGATCAGCTTAGACCTCCGGTCCTTCAGTGCCCTGGGGTTGAACGCCGCACAGATAGTGCATCCAGAGGAAAGGTGTTCAACCCCAAGGCACCGAATGCACCGAGTGTGGCCATCCGCCGGGGAGAGCTTATGGCCACATTCGGTGCACTTAGAAAAGATTGGCTTTGGGGCCTCAGACATAATAAAGAAAACACACTCGCTAGGCCCCAAACACACTACACACAGAACTATGCACCAGCGAAGGGTAAATTAACTAAAATTAACTAAATAAAGTTCAACTACGAGTATTACACCAAAGGGAAACCTAACACAACACACTTGTACACTAAAAGGTAGAAGAAAACAAAGTTTTAAAATTTCTCACAACTCTGTGAAGACCCTAGAACCAGGAGCTCAAAACCTAGCTGCTGACCAGAAGCGTGGCAAACTAGATCTGAGGTCAGTCAGGGTTGGCAGGGGATTGTGGGTAAGGGGAGGAGCTAGGAGCTCGGATCTAAGCTTTGTAAAGTTGCCGGCTCGGATCCGAGGTCAGATCCGTATCCCACAGGTTGCAGACCAAATGAAGTTAACTACTTCAGATCATATATTATGGGAGTACGGTGGTATTTGCTTCCAGAAAACATACAAGATTATGGGAGCACGATGGTATTATTTTACAGAAAACATACAAGATTATGGGAGGAGTACTTTGGTATTATTTACAGAAAACATATAAGGTTATGGGAGTGGGGTGGTATTATTTTACAAAAAACACATAGGATTATGGGAGTGCGATGGTATTACAAGCTTACAGAAAACATGAGGTTATGGGAATATGGTGGTATTAGCTTCCTAGATGTAGGCTCTTATTCTACTGCTGCAAATGTTAACTCTGTTATACTCTGTATGGACTCAACTTACACTTGTCAGTGGAAAACCATTCAGGACCAGATTTTACTAAATTCTCTTAAGTTTATCAAATATTATAATTTAGAAATATATAACAATCCTTTCAGCTGATTAATATAATCTGTCTTAGAAGGAAATTCATTTCAATCTTTAGAATCTGCATATATGAAATCAATTCTTAAAAGAGTTAAACATGTTTATAAAACTCCATTAATATCAAAATGGAAAACTGTGGGGTTTCCCATCACGCATACCTCTACATTTAAGGAAATTCAGTACAATACTGAAATGAATTAAATAAAAAGGAACGGATTAGTATGGTCTAATTGCTTTGAAAAAGGAAAAAC
The DNA here is from genome assembly GCF_019279795.1 of Protopterus annectens. Classification (NCBI taxonomy): domain Eukaryota; kingdom Metazoa; phylum Chordata; order Ceratodontiformes; family Protopteridae; genus Protopterus; species Protopterus annectens. The sequence continues at coordinate 1,829,440,466 of NC_056744.1, forward strand.
TAAAGCAACAGAAAATTTAATGAAATATTATAAACTGGGTGAATCTGTTGGCCAGTTAAAATTAACCATCAGTAAGAAATTAAGCGGATTTGTAGGTAATATGAGTGAAGAGGAACAGAACACCATTTCCCCACTACATGAAAATATGAATGCTATTATCAAGGATAAATTAACCTACATAGGAAGCTTGTCCAAGTTATAAAAGTCAATTATAAATAATAATAATTTTGATGCAAAATTCTGGAACCTTTTAGATAGTTGTGGACTGAGAGACTCAATACATAGTAACAATAAAACTTTGTAACTTAAATTAGCAGGCAAACTTCTTTAAGCTTACCCTGGAAAGATCTTGCATGGAAATACACACACAGGATGTTTGTTGTTCCCTATAAAATCTCTAAGTTTAGTAAGAGACTTCTTCAGTTTGTTGAAGATGTAGTAAAATTATAAATGCTGATCAGTCACGCATGTTTACGGATTGTGAAAAGTTAAATGTATACTGGGGAGAGGTAATTATGCTTGCGATTCAATAATGCCTAAACTACGTGTACACCATTCTGAGTGAACAGACAACACAGACATAACTCACACCTTCTTCCTCCTAATTTAGTTGGTAAACAGAATCAAAGAACTGGAAACCAACGGAATGAAAACTGTTTAATCCAGGATAGAACACATAAACGTCTCCACTTTACACAGTACGTTTTCGTCTCACTATTCGAAATGACTTCATCAGATACACATTTTCAAGAACAGACATGTATATATATCAAACGTAACTTAATTGTTCTGTTTAAAACCAATCACTTTATTCCCAATTAATTTAAAATAACCAATGTGTTTCTTACTTTACATCAGAATCATGAATAATTGATTACCATTCATTTCCTTAAACCATGCCTCTTAATGGTAGTCTCTTGTCGCAAATTCCCTAATGTTATTTATTGAACTAAATCTGTCTCTTGGGCATAAATAAATACATAAAACCTAACTTTAATCAATCAATTTAACTTTCTCTTGAATTCCAAAATATATAGTACTATCTATTAAATAATTTTAATACTATAAACCTATATTTATATAAATAGATATTCTTAAAAAATCTTTAAAAAATAGGAATGAAAAAATGTAGATAAATTATGTACTGTTTATTTTAACTCATGAAGTGAATGTTGTTCCTTAAAAAATATATATTGTTGTTTGAGTGTCAGAAAGGAAGACTTTTATTTATTAAAAGGATGTTTTTTTAGAAAAATTGTTTTTTTAAAAAACATAAAAACATAAAAACAAATCTGTTTATGAACTATTTTGTTTGCCCTCCATCATTTACCAGGGGTGGGTGGGAGGTCTATTATAATTTGGCAGATCTCAACTTTAGTATGGGTAAAATAGATATATACTCATTTAAACCTGGTTGCCACCACAATTCTCTAAACTCAATTCTCTCCTCCCATGGTCCACCCCTACCATCCCATTTTACTTGTTCTAAAACCAAAAAAGAGAATTTAGCTTCTGTACATAGGGTGGAATGCTTATAAAGTGCGTTAGTGTCGTTTTTGGAAGAAATTTCATAATAATGTTCGTAAATCCTTCTTTTGAGTTTTCTCTCAGTTTTACCTATATAGAAGGATTTACAAACTGTACAGATTGCTAAATAAATAAGCCCTTTTGAATCACAATTATAATATTCTTTACTAACCACCCATTTTTTTCTACTTTCCAAGTATAATTTGTCTATATTTATTATATATTGACATTGGTTACACCTACCACATTTGTAGGTTCCCACTTTATTCCTAGCCACTTTTTTGGATTTATTTTCTAGTAATAACCTCAAATTACTTGAATTTTTATATATAACTTTCTGCGGACCTTTGGGTATTTTTTCTATATCTGTAATGGCCGTAAAACGCTCCCATTCCTTTAGAAATTTTTTCTTTGTCGTATTGTTAATCCCATTATATTCTAACACTAAAGTTTTTTCAAAATTCAAATTACTATTGTCTTTTTGTAAAGTTGTCGGTCCATTTGAATCGTTTGTTAATATTAGTGGTTTAAACCTATCCCTTCTACCTTTTAAAACTTCTTCCTTAATGTCTTTAACAAATTTGGACGGGTAACCTCTCTCCTTGAACATGGATTCTAAAAGATTACATTCTTCCTCAAAATCTTCATTTCTACTAGTCATTCGACTTCCCCTAATAAACTGCCCTTTTACAATGTACCTCTTGCAGTGTAGTGGGAGTGCACTATTGAAATGTAAAAATGAGTTACATAATGTTTTCTTCCTAAACACTTTAGTTTCTAATTTATGATTCCATTTGTATATCTCAACATCTAAATATTCAACCCTATTCTCCGTAATATTATGGGTAAACCTCAGAAATGAACATGTATTGTTTAATCATTCAAGAAACTCATTGAGTTTATCTCTTCCCCCATTCCATAAAATTATAATGTCGTCTAAAAATCTGCGGTACAATTTCCAATACTGTTTAAATTCTGTTGTATTTATATTATCTTCTTCCCATTTAGTAAGAACAATATTGGCGAAAGTGGGGGCACATGCTGCCCCCATAGCTACACCCTGTTTCTGCTGATAACATTCACCTTTGAAATATAAAAAGTTGTTTCGCAGTACTATATCCATTAGCCATGTATAGGTCAGTTTGTCTTTAGAAGGCAAACTGTTTTCCTGGTATATAATGTCCTCAAACATTTTCATTCCTTCAACCCAAGGAATAGAGGGAAATAAATCTATAATCTCTATGGTTACAAAAATTAATTTTTCATCATATAAATCTGGTGTGAGATTTTTCAATAAATCCCATGAATCTTTTAGGACAAAAGTTCTCCCCATCCAAATATTTTTTAATTTAGTATCTAAATATTTTGCCAAGGGATGGGTCATAGACCCCGCAGCAGAAACTATAGGTCTAAAAGGTGGGTCGATTTCATTCTTGTGAATCTTTGGGATTCCAAATAAAGAAGGAATTCTTGGTTTTTCCATTTTCAAATATTTATAGGTGTTATAATCAATCAATTCTTCCTGCATCATATCAAATAAATTAGAATCTATTTTGTTATAAGCTATATTTACTTCATTTTTAGAAACGAATGAATATTTTCCTTCCTCCCAAAGAATATTATTCATCTTACTTTCATACTGTATAGTATCCATAATAACCACCCCTCCCCCTTTATCGGGCTTCATCACTCTTATAGTAGTGTTCTTCCTAAGGTTTTCTAAACAATCTTTCTCTTCCTTACTTAAATTATCTTTGTGAGCCCTATAACTATATTGTTCTTTTCTAATTTCTTTTTCAAGAATTTGTTCTAAATTTTTTAATTGAGGGTGAAGGGGTGGGTTGCAGGTTGTTCTCCGTGTTAATTCATTATTAGGGTTATAATTAACACTAGGCAACTAAATATCAAGATTCACCTTTCTTAGAAACATTTTTATATCCATTAATGATCTAGCTATATCTCCTGTTTTAAAGGGAATAAATGTTAACCCTTTTGAAAGTAAATCAAAATATCCCTTGTCTAATGGTATACCACTAAAGTTGTATATAGCAAAATTATTGAGTGTAAACTTAATACCATCATGTGTAAATATATTCTGGGTGGCGGGAATGGAGAGTGTGTCTAATTGAGGCCCGTTCAATAACGTCCTCTCCCTCTCCTTCCCCCCCTCCCCTGAAAATTTTGTTGTTCTGGTTGATGTTCCGTCCTATTTAATAACCTCTCAGATCTTCTTAATGGCGGGAATTCTTGGTCATAAACTACTTCGTTATTATCAAACACATCCCCAGTATCAAATCTATCTTCACCTCCACCTTTGTTATTAAAATTGTTGAAGGGTCTATCCCTTTCCTTAAGGAAGTTTTTATACGGTGGTTTGGGGTAACAAGTTTCATTTTTATATTCTAAAACATCCCTTTCTAACTTCTTTAATTTTCTGTGAATCACTTCATCACATCTATTGTCTACATCCTTCCTAATGTTAAAATATTTAATTTTTTCTTCATTTACAGTAAATATTAAATCATTTTGATACATTGGTCAAGTTCTAAAATGTCTTTCTGTAAAGTATCCAAAACCCTATTGTTTTCCTTAATCATTAATTTCAAAACATTCAAGCCACAATTATTAAACACATTTAAAAGTTCTTTATGAAACCCAGAGCCAGCAATAACATTATTAGGAAATTTCCACAACCTCAGTCCTTTAGGGACAATTTCCTTATTTACACATTTAGCAAGGTATTCATTTTCTATTTTTAAATTCCTAAATTTCCACATTAACTTGGATAAATTGTCCAACATAGTGCAAAACGCAACGTTACTAATTTTAGTGTCTTTAATTGCAAAAGGAGCTTTCAGTTCACATTTGTAGTTTAACCAAACATTTAAATCCTCAGTGAGAACAAAAGATTCAGTACCTTTGTTCCGCCTGTGAGAACCAGGCGAAGTCATAACTGAACTCCCCTTGTATTTCCCAGTCTCTCTGTTGCCTTCCTGCCTGGCGAATATATGTGGGGTTGCTAACGGACTAAAAGAATCGCCATTCGGAGTCACAGGATCGCCGGCATAAATGTATACTGGGGAGAGGTAATTATGCTTGCGATTCAATAATGCCTAAACTACGTGTACACCATTCTGAGTGAACAGACAACACAGACATAACTCACACCTTCTTCCTCCTAATTTTAGTTTTCTACTGATATTCTTGCAGTTTTAAATACTGACAGGGATTCATAAAGATTACCACAAAGTGTAGACTACATGTACACTTAGTGCAATCTTTCTGAGTGACTAGAAAGCACAAAAATGTGGTAGAAATTTTATCGAATATATATCATGTACACTTAGTGTAGGCTTTACTGAATCTGGCCCTATCTTTTTAAGGGGTTATGGTCTGATAATTGTTCTTTAAGTAGATCAATAACACTAATGAATGTTCCACTTCCATTACTTGTAAAAGTCAAACAAAACATGTTCTAGAGTTTCCTGGCAGTAGCTAGAAAAATTATTACAAAAAATTAGAAATTGAATTCAGTTCCTACAGTCAAAGAATTTTTAAATTTAACAGCAATACTATGTAAAACTGAAAAAGTGATCAGAATAAGATCTATAAATCATACTAAGACTTTCAGTGGTTGAGATAACCCTGAAATGTTGTTACTGAAATACCAAGACTCTTAATGTGTTAATTGTTAATGATTCTATGTATTCCTAATGTCGCACAACAGTATGTGATGTCATATTTATTTTAATGATTCTATGTATTCCTAATGTCGCACAACAGTATGTGATGTCGAATTTATTTTAATGATTCTATGTATTCCTAATGTCGCACAACAGTATGTGATGTCGAATTTATTTTAATGATTCTATGTATTCCTAATGTCGCACAACAGTATGTGATGTCGAATTTCTTTTAATGATTCTATGTATTCCTAATGTTGCACAACAGTATGTGATGTCGAATTTCTTTTAATGATTCTATGTATTCCTAATGTCGCACAACAGTATGTGATGTCAAATTTCTTTTAATGATTCTATGTATTCCTAACGTTGCACAACAGTATGTGATGTCGAATTTATTTTAATGATTCTATGTATTCCTAATGTTGCACAACAGTATGTGATGTCGAATTTCTTTTAATGATTCTATGTATTCCTAATGTCGCACAACAGTATGTGATGTCATATTTATTTTAATGATTCTATGTATTCCTAACGTTGCACAACAGTATGTGATGTCAAATTTCTTTTAATGATTCTATGTATTCCTAATGTCGCACAACAGTATGTGATGTCATATTTATTTTAATGATTCTATGTATTCCTAATGTCGCACAACAGTATGTGATGTCGAATTTATTTTAATGATTCTATGTATTCCTAATGTTGCACAACAGTATGTGATGTCGAATTTCTTTTAATGATTCTATGTATTCCTAATGTCGCACAACAGTATGTGATGTCGAATTTCTTTTAATGATTCTATGTATTCCTAATGTTGCACAACAGTATGTGATGTCGAATTTCTTTTAATGATTCTATGTATTCCTAATGTTGCACAACAGTATGTGATTTCGAATTTTTTCCTTTTTGTAACTGTATAAGATTACCTTATTGATTCTAGGTATTCTTAATGTTGCACAACAGTATGTGATGTCGAATTTCTTTTAATGATTCTATGTATTCCTAATGTTGCACAACAGTATGTTATTTCAAATTTTTTCCTTTTTGTAACTGTATAAGATTACCTTATTGATTCTAGGTATTCTTAATGTTGCACAACAGTATGTGATGTCGAATTTCTTTTAATGATTCTATGTATTCCTAATGTTGCACAACAGTATGTTATTTCGAATTTTTTCCTTTTTGTAACTGTATAAGATTACCTTATTGATTCTAGGTATTCTTAATGTTGCACAACAGTATGTGATGTTGAATGTCTTCCTTTTTCTGTACATACTGTAAAAACACATTAAACCAGAAGAAAGGCAAGTCCAGACATGAAAACAGGGGTACGGGAAGATGTCAGTAAAGTATGAACATTGGGCAATATAAGTAGGAGGCAGCTGATGCGTTATATTCCTTTTATTAACTCAGGTGGTAAATTGCTGCTATTTTTGTTGATTTTAAAAAAGTTATTTATCATAACTTTGACATTATTCAATTTTCCTGTATTGCCCTGGAAATGCTACTTACCTATTCATGCAATACTTAAACTTAGCTTTGTTAGTAGTTAGGCTAGCATTTTTCCCAAGGGTTTTATAATGTTTCATGTTTACTGGGTTTTCAGGGTCCTTTTCCAATCATCTCACACTTCATATCCCTGTTTTTTTATCAGCTGAGCTATTTGTGGAGTTAAGCAGGGTGCCAAAATGGATTGGAGCCTTCTAATTTTTAATGGATAAAGCATGTTTTGAATGCAAAAAACATTACCTAAAAAAAGAGAGAGTAAATGCCCTTACTGGACGAGTGATAGTGTATAACGGGGCTCACTCTTTTCCCTCCTTCCAGATAACAGACAAATATGTTTTTCTGTTCTTTCTGTAGAGGATTTCTCTCTCTTTTCTTCTAACTCTTAAATATTTTCGATTTTTTTCTGTAAAGGCCTTTTCCCTCTTTCCTGGTTTGGGGTATTCTTCCAAAATAAATTACCTTGGTTCACCTACCTAGAGGAAGAGCCTTCATTTTTTTGTAATACTGGACCTAGATGTGGCTTCTCTATCTCCCAAAGGCCACACATGGTCACACTACAGGCCGGGCTCCTCATCCATAACCACTGGACCAATCTTTCTGTCAGCAGCAAATGGAACGACTGTTTTTCCTAATCTCAGTGCAGCACCTCATTACAGCACTTATACATGTAAGACATGACTAGCGTCTCACTTTTTGCTGGACAGCAGTTCTTAATTGCTATTCTGTCATGTACACATAAAGTACAGTTGTGTACCTACCATAAATGTAGATATTCGAGTGTATTCACTGTTGCAGTCATTACACTTGGGTTATCCTGCTGGCAGGCGACCCGCAGTCGGCCCAAGTTCCAAAATCTTGGTCTGGCGTCGGTTGCTGTCGCCTCCTCCCTGACGTCAGTGCGCCAGGGGTATAAAAGTTGCAACTGACGTCATTTTCTTCAGTTTTTCTTGCCCCAGATAGGAAGGCTGAAAAGATAAAAAATATGCCAAACAACCATGCATATATTACTAAAAACATTTACTTAATCTACAAGCAAATACACCACATAGGTTGTATAGAGTTGAGAAGTCCAGAATAATCCCAGCAAAGAGGGGGATGGTGGGTGGGTAATCTGGACTGCAACAGTGAATACACTCGAACATCTACATTTATGGTAGGTAAACAACTGTACTATGTTCGTGTTTCACTGCTGCAATCATTACATTTGGGTAGAATCCCAAAGCTGAGGTTGGGTGGCTGGTCTAGATTGGATTTGGTGAGGCTAACAAGCCCTGCAGAACTGCAGTGGCAAAGCCTGCTCTGGATTTAGAGTAGAGAGGTAGGTGGTAGTGCTTGGTAAAAGTGTGCACTGAGCTCCAGGTTGCAGCTTCTAAGATGTCTTTGGTTGGTACCCCTCTGAGGAAAGCTGCTGAAGTGGCTGCTGCTCTGGTAGAATGAGGCCTAATGCCCTTAGTTGCCATGTTGTGCATAACAGAAGCGGATGCAGTGTCCTATCCATTTTGAGATTGTCTGCTTTGTAATAGGTTTTCCTTGTGATCCTGCAGCATATGCTACAAACAGTTGCTCAGTTTTTCTGAAAGCTTTTGTTTTGTCCAAGTAAAATCGTAGCTGCCTGTGTATATCCAAAGCGTGCAGAAGTCTTACCCCTTTATTCTGGTGATTTGGGTAGAAAGTAGGTAAATGAATGGTTTGGTTTAAGGCCACATTGGAGACCACTTTTGGCATGAATGTTGGGTTTGTCCTAAGAGAAACCCTGTCTTGATGAAAACTGAGGAAAGGTTCCACGGCCATCAATGCCTGTAACTCTGAGACTCTTCTTGCTGAAGTTAATGCTAGGAGCAGAGCAGTTTTCCATGACAAGAATTTTAGATCACCTGTGCTGGCTGGTTCAAATGGAGGCAGTGTTAGTTTTTCTAAAACAAAACTGAGGTCCCAAGTAGGTTCTGGTGCTCTTCTAGGGGGTCTTATATTTTTTGCCCCTCTGAGGATGTGAAAAAATAGGAGGATCCGTATTGTAATGAGCTGAAATGGCAGAGGCATGGATTTTAATAGATGAAAAAGATAGGCCTTTGTCCAACATCTCAGTCAGGTATTGCAAAATCTGAGGTATATTAGGGACCAGTGGGTCGAGCCCTTGTGCCTGGTTCCAAGCACAGAATCTCTTCCATTTTTCTGCACAAGATTTCCTAGTGCTGGGCCTCCTGGCTTCCAACATTACATCCATAACAGCTTTAGAGAGAGGTGCCGTCTGAGTGGCTACATTATCTGCCATGCTGCCAGGTTTAAGATTCTGAGTTGACTGTGCAGAATCTGATTGTTTTGCTGTGTCAGAAGATGAGTGATTTGAGGTAGAGGCCAAGGTGGGCCTTGGGACAAAGTTTTTAGGATTGGGTACCAGTGCTGGCGTGGCCAGTCTGGTGCAATCAGTATCATTTTTGGTCTCTCTTGTCTGACTTTTAGAAGCACCTTGGTGAGAAGAGGCATCGGAGGGAAGGCATAGACTGTCAGGTTTTTCCAGCTGAATGATAGAGCATCCACTTTCCATGCTTGAGAGTGATAAGTTCTTGTGCAAAATTTCTGTATTTGGTAATTGTGAGGGGAGGCAAAAAGATCTATGTCTGGGCGTCCCCATTTCCTTGTTATCATGTTGAACACTTGTAGATTTAGCTTCCATTCGTGAGGATCCGTGAGATTTCCGCTTAGTTCGTCTGCCAGTGTATTTTTTGTTCCTGGCAGGAATTGTGCTTACAGATGTACCTGGTAGGTCAGTGCTGTGTTCCACAAAGTCATGGCTTATCTGCATAGGGGGTAGGAATGTGTGCCCCCTTGCCTGTTTATGTACCACATAACTGTGGTATTGTCCGTCTTTATTAGCAGTTGTCCTGGATGTATTAGGTCCTTGAAGGCTGTCAGGGCATTCTGTACAGCTAGCATCTCTTTTTGATTGATGTGAAGATGCATTTGCTCCTTGGGCCACGTGGCCTGAATACATTTTCCTGCCATACGTGCTCCCCAGGCATAATCTGATGCATCCGTTATTGTCTGCCTGGTTGTAGGTAAGGTGAAAGGCTGTCCCTTGTTGTGATGACAGGCCTGGGACCACCATCGAAACTCCTGCTGTAGGCAGGGAATCAAGGTTATGACTGTCTCTAGGCTGTGACAATGCTGAGTCCAAACACTTTTTAGATACCATTGTAGTTTCCTTATATGCAGTTTTGCCTATGGAATTAGTACAATGCAAGATGCCATGAAACCCAGGGCCTGCAGAATTTGTCTTGCAGGGAGCTGGGTCTTTGTTGCCATCATTTGAAAGTAATGAGTCAGTTGCCTTTGTTTGTCTGGCGTGAGATAAGCCATCTGGGCAGTTGTATTTAAGCTTGCACCCAGGAATATTACCTCTTGAGAGGGCACTAGTTTTGATTTATTTTCGTTTACTGTGTACCCTGGGCAAATTAGCAATCTTTTTACAAACGCCAGGTGCTGTAGAAGAATGTCCTTGCTCTCTGCTTGAATAAGGCAGTCGTCCAATTAGGGATATATTTGAATTCCTTTTTGTCTGCAAAATGCAATTACTGGTGCCAGGCATTTTATGAAGACCCTGGACGCAGTAGATAAGCCAAAGGGCAGTGCAGAGAATTGGTAATGCATTGAGCCTGCTATAAATTTGAGGTATCTTCTGCACGATTGTCTGATTGGGACGTGCAGGTATGCCTCCTTGAGATCCAAAGTAACTAGCCAAGCCTCCTTGCCCAGCATGGGCAGAAGTTGTTGAAGTGTTAACATTTTGAATTTTGGAACATCCAGGAAAGTATTCAGGATTGACAGGTCCAGTATTGGTCTCCAGGCTTTGTCTTTTCTGGGTACTAAAAAAAGTCTTGAGTAAAATCCTTGCCCCTGTTCTTCTTGTGGAACTTTTTGAATAGCTCCCATATCCATAACAGCAGCAATCTGTTTTTGTGCCTCTGCCCATTGGTTTTGTGGCAGGTTTGGCATACCTTTTGGTTTTGGAAGTGTGTGGAAGTGGAACCTGTACCCATGAGAAACTATATTCAGCACCCATTGGTCTTGGGTGATCATGTGCCAATTTTTTGAAAAAAGTGCTAGCTTCCCCCCTAGGGGTGCTGTCAACTGGTAAGAGCTTGGCATTTGCAGAGGGAAGTCATTGTGACTGTTTCCTATAAGGTTGTGATTTGTCTTCTCCTCCTTTGGGGGCTGAAGCACCCCATTGTTTAGGTCTGTAGGAGCCTTGGGGCTGAGATCTGCCTCTTGGGCGTCTGTATCTGCCTCTTTGTGGCCTGCCTGACACTGTAAAGGACCAATTTTTTGAAGGCCAGTTTCTGCTAAATCTAGGTGGTTGAACCTGTAAGAAATCTTTCACCATTTGCATTGACTTTGCTTTATCCTCCATTTTCTTTAACACCTCTTCTGCCTTAACACCAAACAAAGTATCATGCTGTAGTGGAGCATTGAATAATTTTACTTTAACATGGTCAGGTAAACTTAGTTCTTTTAACCAAGCATGTCTTCGAATTACTGAGCCTGTAACTGTGGCTCTACAAGAAGCCTCTAATGAATCAAAACCACATTGCAGAGTATGCTTTCCCACTTGTTCAAATGCATGCAATAAATCCTGCATTTCTTTACTGTCAGGACTTTCTATATTTGTAACCCTTTTCTGCTTTAACAATGACATGAGATACTGTTGATATTTAAGCATGTGAAACTGACAGTTTAAAGCTCTTACAGCTAAAGTAGCAGAAGTGTAAACTTTTTTGCCCCATCTGTCCAGAGCTCTGGAATCCCTACATGAGGGGACAGGATTCTTGGCAGTGGAAGCTTTAACCCCTTTAGGACCCTGAGAAATGGTTTCTGGGTCTGCAGCTGGGTTTTTATAAAGAAATGTATGAGAGTCAGGGACCTTGTAGTATCTGTCTGGCTTTACTGGAGCAGGGGGTAAAGAATCTGGAGACAGAATGGATTCAGAAAAAACATCTACAATATCAAGCACAGGAGGGATAGCAAGGGGCCTGTGCTGAGGCAACAAAAGGAAATCTCTGTGCCTTTTCTTGGATTCTGAGTAATCCTGGCTCTCCCAGTGGAAATGCTCCCTCATGGTGTGCAGGGTTTCCCCAAAAGAATAGTCCTCAGGCGGTGAGGCTGAAGGAATGGACTCTTCAGCATCAAAGTCCTCATAGGGAGGGAGAGAATAGCCCTGATCAAAAGAAGAATCAGAGGGAATGGAAACCTGATCAGAGGAATCATAATCAGTGTCTTGCCTAGGCCTTTTGTCAGGAGGGGGATAGGAGCCCCTGATTAAAGTAATTAGGTCTTTGGCCATTTTAAGCATCTGTTTCTTTGGCATGGATGACTGTTCTGGAGAATGCTGTACTTGTTTCTTTGTCTTTAATGGTGTTTTTGACTTTGCCTTTGCTGCTGTAGTAGCTTTAATTGTAAGCTGTGAAGGTCTGAAAACACCCTCAGAAGCCGGTGCCTGCTCAGCGGCTCCGGACCCATCTGAGGGTATAGTTTCCGTAGGCCCAATACCTTGTGTTTCCACAGGCCACAGGCCTCGGTGTCTCCACGTGGCTGTCAGTTAGGGCCTGTGGCTCTGAGGTAGCGAGTGTCAGGGGCTGCGAAAGCACCTCACTGAGAACCGGCAAACCGACGACTGGCCTAGAAGAGGCTTCGTCGTTGGTTTTGGACCTCGAATGCCTGTCTTTTTCTTTGTCTTTGTGTCTTTTATACATTCCGGTCGTCGGTTGTTCTGACGGCATTATATAATTAAATCTTCATCCAAAATAATGTAAAGCAAAATCAAACCGACGTTTAATAGTGTGTTTATTGAATCTAGCACAAAACCGACAACTAGTAACATCGTGGTCAGGACCTAGGCAAGGAATGCAGTAAGAGTGAAAGTCCTTATGAGGTATTTGCTTCCCACAAGAAATACAATTATTAACTTTTACTGACATCGGTCTGGAACAAGAAAAAGTTTCCCCAATGGGTTACTTAGCTTTATTGAAGACTTCGGTTCTGAAATTCAGTTTTGAAAATCTCAGGAGTCGGCTGACCGGCACTTGCGAACTGCTTTTGCTTCAGGCACCGCGCGGCAAGAAAGACTGAAGAAAACGCCGTCGGTTGCAACTTTTATACCCCTGGCGCACTGACGTCAGGGAAGAGGCAACAGCAACCGACGCCGGACCAAGACTTTGGAACTCGGGCCGACTGCGGGGTCACCTGCCAGCAGGATAACCCAAGTTTAATGACTGCAACAGTGAAACACGATGAACATCTAATTCTCTAGTCACCTCAGAAAACAAGTTGTGGTCCCAGGCTGTAACCAACCATAAGATAATGTCAAAGGCCCACTGAACACTGAAAGCCCATGGAATAGTCTAAGAGCAGTGGCCTCGATTTGCAGTCAACTCCAGAAAAGATACAATGACAGGGTAGTGTAACTTGTGATATTCTACGATAAACTTTTTTTTTTTTTTTTTTTTTTTACAAGAAGCCAGTCTGATAGTACAGAGCTACAGCATCCATTCATACCACTGACAACCAGGTCTGGAAATGACCTACGGGTGCGGGTGGGACTGTCAAAGCAGCTAATGTTCAGCTCTCTTATCCTTGAGGGATACAGAGGGAAAACCTGATGCCAAGGTAACCTGTGGTGGAGGCCAGGAGCCTCACAGGACATATCAGAGCTAATGCAGGGTGCGTTGATGATTTCCTGGCATCAGTGCACTAGCCGGCCTCCACACGAACTGACCAGTTGACGCAAGAGTAACTGCTCTCAGGATCCACTCTTGCAACTCCACACCAAATCCCTCACTCCTCAGGCCTAGTACAGAGTTACAATCATGCTGATCTCCTGAGGAGTCAGGGACCAACCCAGCAAATGGTCAAGTCTGGGGTACTCGGAAAGGACCAAGTGGGGGATTCAGTCAGCACAAAAGAGGGAGGGGGCAGCTTAAGGCTATGTGGTGTCAGGAAGGCAGTTATTTAAAAAAAAATGAAAAACATAAGTATGAACACACTGAGGATGACTTTCGGATAAAAGAAGCTAATACACGTATGGAAATAAGGTACACAAGGAAGGCTGGTGGTGGAATGCAGAAATCCAGAAGTCATCAAAAGAAAGAAAGAATGCTGTAAAAAGTGGGAGACAGCAAAGACAGACCAGGCTAAGGAGTAGCACTGGCTGGCTAACAAAAAGGGTACGATAGTTGCTATAGTGAAGAACAAGGCATCAGAGGAACTATCAGCTTCTGGAAAGTGACTCAGTAGATGGCAAAAAGAAATGCTTATCATAACATACATACATACATAAATACAACTATTTCAAGAACAGGCATTAATGCCCTTCTAGCTTGCCAAAAAAAAAAAGAAGTTATGTACTCACTATAACATTCCATGTGTGTTGTCCATCTTGCCTTCATTCTTTCACTGGTTGGGTTCAGAACCAATCCTCAGTTCAGACTCGGCCATATACAAAAGCTTGAGGTCTTCCATTGGCTCGTGGCTGCATTCCTATCCCATGATGCCCTAGGAAAGCTTCCCCAAATCTTGTTTGCTGATAATAACAGTTAACCAATGGACTATCTCATCACTTAAGAGAACATTGAAGGAGGTCAGGGAACATTACCTACCAGATGTAACCGCTCGGTCCTCCAAGAGCCAAAGGCTGGGGGAAGGAGGTTGGGATGCAAGAATAAAGGTGAGATGAACAACACACATGGAATGTTATGGTGAGTACATAACTTCTTTATGTGATGTTGTCCTATCTCACCTTCATTCTTTCACTGGTTGGGACAGCATCACTAGCACCATATTTCTTGGGTGGCTCAAGGGAGAATATTCTTCAGAACAGTGGACCCAAAAGAGGCCCTGTTCCTGGAGGCCAAATCCACTTTGTAATGAGTAATAAAAGGTATGAGGCCTTGCCCATGTTGCAGCAGCACAAATGGTATCGATTGGCAATCTAGCGCAAAAGGCAGAAGAAGCTGCTATGGCTCTCGTAGAATGAACTTTGGCTTTTCCGGGAAGATCTTTGTTGTTAGCTTTGTAGGTAAAGGTAATACAATCTGAAAGCCATCTTGAAAGTGTGACCTTAGATATAAGAGCACCTTTCTTAGCTACTGAAAATGAAACAAATAACTGGTCAGATTTTCTGAAGCCCTTTGTCCTATGTAAGTAGAAAAGTACAGTTGTGTACACTTACCATAAATGTAGATGTTCGAGTGTTTTCACTGTTAAAGTCATTACATTTGGCTAATCTGCTGGTAGGTTGCCCTCAGTCGGCCTGATTAACAAAGTCTTGGGTCCTGCGTCGGTTGCTGTCCCTTCTTCCATGACATCAGGTCATCAGGGGTATAAAACATGCAGCCACATCAGTTTTTCTTGCCTCAAATGTCAGGTGCCCCCCCAAATGGGGAGCAAAATAAAATTAAAAACACAAAAATATACCTCCAACCAAAAGCAAATACACCAAAAAGGCTTTTAAGCATAGTAAAAGAAAGTAGAGGTATAGTAAGAGAAAAACGGGGCTGGAGGGAGGGTAACCAGGACTACAACAGTGAATACACAGGAACATCTACATTTATGGTAAGTGTACACAACTGTACTATGTTCTTCGTGTTTCACTGTTGCAGTCATTATATTTTAGTAGATTCCCAAAGCTATGGTTGGGAGGATGGATTTATACAGCATTAGGACCAGCTATAAGGCCCTGCAAAACAGCAGTGGCAAAGCCAGCTCTGGATTTAGAGAAAATTGGTAAATGATAATGCTTGGTGAAAATATGAACTGAACTCCAGGTAGCAGCTTCTAGAATATCCCTGGTAGGAACACCTCTGAGAAAGGCTGCAGAAGTAGATGCAGCCCTGGTGGAATGAGATCTGATCCCCTGGGGAATAGGTTTTCCATGGTGTTATAGGGAGACATCAGGTCATCAGGGGTATAAAACATGCAGCCAACGTCATTACATCAGTTTTTCTTGCCCCAGATGTCAGGTGCCCCCCAAATGAGGAGCAAAATAAAATTAAAAACAAAAATATACTTCCAACCAAAAGCAAATACACCAAAAAGGCTTTTAAGCATAGTAAAAGAAAGTAGAGGTATAGTAAGAGAAAAACTGGAGGGAGGGTAACCAGGACTACAACAGTGAAAACACTCTAACATCTACATTTATGGTGTACACAACTGTACTATGTTCTTTGTGTTTCACTGTTGCAGTCATTACATTCGGGTAGATTCCCAAAGCTATGGTTGGGAGGATGGATTTATACAGCATTAGGACCAGCTATAAGGCCCTGCAAAACAGCAGTGGCAAAGCCAGCTCTAGATTTAGAGAAAAGTGGTAAATGATAACGCTTGGTGAAAGTATGAACTGAACTCCAGGTAGCAGCTTCTAGAATATCCCTGGTAGGAACACCTCTGAGAAAGGCTGCAGAAGTAGATGCAGCCCTGGTGGAATGAGATCTGATCCCCTGGGGGATAGGTTTTCCCTGGTGCTTATAGCAGAAATGAATGCAATGGCTTATCCATTTAGAAATGATTTGTTTTGAAATAGCCTTCCCCTCTGCCCCTGCAGCAAATGCTACCAGCAGTTGTTCAGATTTTCTTCGAGATTTAGTCCTGTCCAAGTAGCATCTAAGTTGTCTATGCACATCCAATGAATGCAGAATCCGCTCCCCCTTGTTCTGCAGATTGGGAAAGAAAGTTGGCAAATGAATGGACTGATTAAGAGCCACACTGGATATCACCTTGGGCATTAAGGATGGATTGGTCCTGAGTGACACCCTGTCCCGCATGAAAGATGATGAAAGGCTCCACTGCCATAAGGGCCTGTAATTCAGATATCCTTCTAGCTGAAGTGATTGCTAAAAGGAAGGCTGTTTTCCAAAAAAGAAATTTTAAGTCTGCAGTAGCAGCTGGCTCGAAAGGAGGTAGAGTGAGCTTCTCCAATACAAAGTTAAAGTCCCAGGCAAGGGTTGGAGCTCTCCTGGGTGGTCTCAAGCTTTTGGCCCCTCTGAGGTACTGCTTGAGCAGAGGATGAGAGAAGAGGGGAGGTTCTGTATTATAATGAGCTGAAATGGCTGAGGCATGGATTTTAATGGAGGAAAAGGACAGGCCCTTGGTGAAGCATCTCAGTTAAGTATTGCAAAATAGTACAGTTTTGTACCTACCATAAATGTAGATATTCGAGTGCTAATACATCTGCAGTCATAACAGATGGGTTCTCCTGCCGTCAGGCGGGTCCTCGGTCGGCCGAATTCCAAAGTCTACGTCCGGCGTCGGTTGTCGTCGCTTCTTCCCTAACGTCAGTGCGACAGGGGTATAAAAGAACCAGCCGACGCCATTTTCTTCAGTTTTTCTTGCCCCAGATGTCAGGTGCCCCCAGAAGGAAGGCAATACATAAATTTGTGTAATAAAGCAATGCCATATAATCAAAATACAGTAGTGCAAGCAAATACATCATGAATGAATACCCCAATCTGGTTGCATGAGGATATGTTAGCCAATAGGCCTGTCCCAAGAGGGGAAGGAGGGAGGGAAACCTGGACTGCAGCTGTATTAGCACTCGAACATCTACATTTATGGTAGGTACAAAACTGTACTATGTTCATCGTGCATACAGCTGCAGTCATAACAGATGGGTAGAATCCCAAAGCTAAGAAAGGGGTGGTAGGCACTAGGTGGCACTAGGAGGAGCCAGAATGCCCTGCAAGACTGCAGTGGCAAAGCCCGCTCTAGATTTGGAGTATAGAGGAAGGTGGTAGTGCATGGAGAAGGTATGCACAGAACTCCAAGTGGCTGCTTCTAAAATATCTTTGGTAGGAACTCCTCTGAGAAAGGCTGCAGAGGTAGCTGTGGCCCTTGTGGAGTGAGATCTGATGCCTGTAGGTACAGTTTTGCCATGAAAAGAATAGCAAAAACGTATGCAGTGGGATATCCACTTTGAGACTGTCTGTTTAGAAATTGGCTTTCTTTGAGCTCCTATAGCATAGGACACAAAAGAGCTGTTCTGATTTTCTGAAAGGCTTTGTTCTGTCCAAATAATAACGCAGTTGTCTGTGGATGTCCAAGGAATGTAGTAATCTCTCCCCTTTGTTTTGAGGCTTAGGACAAAAGATAGGTAAGTGTATGGCCTGATTCAAAGCTAACCTGGATACCACTTTTGGCATAAAGGACGGGTTGGTTCATAAGGAAACTCTGTCCTGATGGAAGATGATAAAAGGCTGCACAGCCATGAGAGCTTGTAGTTCTGAAACTCTACGAGCTGAGGTAATAGCGCAAGGTCAGTTTTTCCAGAATGAAATTGAGATCCCAAGCAGGTATTGGTTGTTTCCTTGGGGGTTTTAGATTCTTAGCCCCTCTGAGGAACTGTCTTAAGAGAGGGTGAGAGAATAAGGGTGGATCAGTGTTGTATTCTGCAGAAATGGCTGAGGCATGGATTTTGATGGAGGAGAATGAAAGTCCACTGCTTAGCAGCTCAGCTAGATACTGTAGTATTTGAGGTAAATTCAGTTTTCCAGGATCCTGGCCCTTTTTCTCATTCCAGACACAAAACCGTTTCCATTTTGCGGAGTAAGCTTTTCTAGTAGACGGCCTTCTGGCCTCCAAAATGACATCCTACACCTCCTTGGAGAGTAGGGTCTGTTGTGATGCTAAGGAATCTTCAATGCGGCTAGATTGAGTGTTTTTAGCTGACTGTAAAGAGTTTTGAAGCTGTGCTGAGTCAGGAGAAGAGGCATTAGAGGCAGGGTCCATGGTGGGGAATGCGTCAGGCTCCTCAGGAGTGGGTACCAGTGTTGTCTTGGCCAGTCTGGAGCAATGAGAATCATCTTTGGTCTGTCTGCTCTGGTTTTGAATAGAACTTTGGGCAGCACAGGAAGAGGTGGGAAGGCATAAACTGTCATTGATGTCCAACTGAAAAAGAGAGCGTCCACTCTCCAGGCCTTTGGATGGAAAATCCTTGAGCAGAATTTTGTCAATTGGTGATTTTTGTGGGAGGCAAAGAGATCTATGTCTGGCCTTCCCCATGCTTGGATTATCTCTGTAAAAACTTGAGGATGCAACTTCCATTCGTGTGGATCTGTCATATTTCTGCTTAGGTTGTCTGCCAGCATGTTTTCTTTGCCTGGCAAGTACTGTGCTTGTAGTTCGATTTGTAAGTCCATGGCCATGTTCCAAAGTGACATGGCCAGTCTGCATAGAGGGTATGAATGTGTTCCTCCCTGTTTGTTTATGTACCACATAACTGTGGTGTTGTCCGTTCTTATCAATAGTTGACCTGGTTGCAGGTCTTTGAAAGCTGTAATAGCATTTATTACTGCTAGCATTTCCTTTTGATTGATGTGAAGGTTCTTTTCTTTTTGGGACCATTTGCCCTGAATGCACCGATCTGTCATGTGCGCCCCCCAGGCGTAGTCCGAGGCATCTGTTGTGATGACTTGATTTGCTTGAGGCTTGCTGAATGGGAGACCTGTGTTTGTTTGGCATGCTTGAGCCCACCACAGAAATTCCTTTTGAAGACATGGAATTAGTGGTATTATTGTTTCCAAACTGTGGCTGTGTTGAGACCATACGTTTTTCAGGTACCACTGAAGTTTCCTCATATGCAGCTTTGCACATGGGATTAGTAAGATGCAAGATGCCATGAATCCCAGAGCCTGCAGGATTTTCCTTGCAGTCAGCCTGGTGCAATTTGCTAGTGCTCTGAAGTATTGAGTTAGTTGCCCCTGCTTCTCTGGCATGAGGTAGGCCATCTGGGTGTTTGTGTCCAAGTTGGCACCCAGGAAAATTATTTTCCGAGAGGGTATTAGCCTTGATTTCTTTTTGTTGACTGTGTATCCCAGAGAATTCAACAACATTATTACATAAGCCAGATGTTTCAGAAGAATGTGTTTGCTGTCCGCTTGGATCAGGCAGTCGTCCAAATATGGGTATATTTGTATCCCCTCGAAGTCTGCAGTAGGCAATTACTGATGCCAGGCATTTTGTGAATACTCTGGGCGCAGTAGATAAGCCAAAGGGCAATGCAGAGAATTGATAATGGGTTGAACCGGCAAGAAATCTGAGGTATCTTCTGCAATTTTGTCTGATTGGGACATGCAGGTATGCCTCCTTGAGGTCCAATGTTACCAGCCAAGACTCCTTGCCCAGCATGGGAAGAAGCTGCTGTAGAGTGAGCATCTTGAATTTTGGTATGAGTAGAAATGTGTTTAGGATGGATAGGTCCAAAATAGGTCTCCAATCTTTTCCCTTCCTTGGTACCAGGAATAGTCTGGAATAAAAACATTGACCTTGTTCGTGCGTAGGTACCTCTTGAATAGCTTTCATGTCTATGAGATCTGTAATTTGTCCTTGTGCCTCTGCCCTTTGATTGTGTGGCAGGTTTGGCATGCCTCTCATTTTTGGAAGGGTGTGAAAATGGAGTCTGTAGCCTCTGTTTATAATGTCCAGGATCCATTTGTCTTTTGTGACAATATGCCAATTTTTTGAAAATAATGCCAGTTTTCTGCCTAAGGGTGCTGCCATTTGAGTCTTGCTTGGCATGCAAAGGGGAAAGTCATTGGGCTTGCTTTCTGAATGGTTGCGAGTTATCCTCACCACCTCTTTGTGTAGGAGCTTGCCATTGTCTGCCTCTAAACGATCCTTGGGATTGCCCTCTGCCCCTCGGGCGCCTGTATCTACCTCTTTGGGGTCTGTCCGTGGCTGGAAAGGACCAATTTTTGGAAGGCCAATTTCTACTGAAACGCGGGGGTTGTACCTGTAGAAAATCTTTCACAGTTTGCATTGATTTAGCCTTTTCCTCCATTTTCCTTAATACCTCCTCAGCATTAGTACCAAATAATACATCCTTTTGTAGAGGGGCATCTAGTAACTTAGCTTTGACATTATCTGGCAAGGTTTGTTCCTTGAGCCAGGCATGTCTACGTATGACTGATCCTATAACAGCAGCTCTACATGAGGCCTCTAGAGCATCAAAACCACATTGTAAGGTATGTTTACCCACTTGTTCTGCACTATGCATCAAATCCTGCAACTCCTTCATGTCTGGTTGTTCAGGTTGTGACATTTTACTTTTCAATTGTGATAACAAAAACTGTTGGTACTTAAGCATATGGAACTGACACAGTTTAATGCCCTCATGGTTAAGGTAGCCGAGGTATATACCTTTTTTCCCCACCTTTCTAAGGATCTGGAATCTCTCTCGGAAGGTAATGGATTTTTAGCAGTGGAGGCCTTAATTCCCTTGGGGCTCTGTGAGATGGTTTCTGGGTCAGCAGCATGGCTTTTGTATAGAAATTGGTGCGAGTCAGGAACCCTGTAGCACCTGTCAGGCTTGACTGGGGCTGGAGGTAGAGAATCCGGGTTAAGGCAGGCCTCCGAGTACACCATCTAATATGTCCAAGACAGGAGGTATAGCCAGAGGCCTGTGCTGAGGTAGCAAGAGAAATTCCCTAAGCCTTTTCTTGGAATCCAAATAATCTTGGCCTTCCCAGTGGAAGTGTTCCCTTAAGGTATGCAAAGTTTCCCCAAATGAGTAATCCTCTGGGGGGAAACAGAGGGAATGGACTCCTCTGCATCAGAGTCTTCAAAAGGGGAGAAAGAATGTTCCTGATCATCAGAATGCTCTGAAATAATGGAGCCCTGATCAGAGGAGGGGGATTCTTCCTCCACTCTGGGCCTTTTGTCCGGGGGGGGGGGGGGCCCGATAAGAGTAATTCAATCCTCAGCCATTTTAAGCATCTGTTTTTTAGGCATGGGGCCTGGAGATGGGCCCTGTGTAGCTTGTCTCTTAGAATGCATGGCTGCTTTAGACTTAGTGAAAGCCTTGATGGAAAAAGAAGATGAAGGTCTGAAGACACCTTGAGAGGAGGCAGACCTGTCCATATTTTGAGATTCACCGCCAAGAGTGGCTTCGGTATCTGTAGTCGGGGTGTGGGCAAAGGAGCCTGCGACCTCGGGCACAGGAGACACCGCCAATGAAGTGTCGTCGGTAGTCTGGGGCTGCATAGGCACCTCGCTGAGAACCGGACCACGTGTAGTCGGCTTTGGCGTAGTGTCGGTAGAGGCCGCGGACCTCGTGTGCCGGTCCTTATCTTTGCACTTTTTAGACAAAACTGGAGTCGGAGTATCCGACGACATAATATAGTTAAATGTTTTGCCAAAATAATGCTGGGCGAACTCCGCCCGACACTTAATGATGTGTTTGTTGAATGTAGCACAAAAGCGACAGACCGAGACTTCGTGGTCTGGGCCTAAACAAGGAATACAGAGGGAATGGAAATCCTTATGCGGTATTTGCTTCCCACATGAAATACAATTATTAACTTTGTCTGACATCGGTCTGAGGCAAGAAAAGTTTCCCCAACGGGGTACTTAGCTTTCAAGAAGACTTCGGTTGCAAAATTTTCGTAATTTCAGGAGCTGGCCGACCGGCACTTGCGAACTGCTTCTGCTTCGGGCACCACGCGGCAAGAAAGACTGAAGAAAATGGCGTTGGCTGGTTCTTTTATACCCCTGTCGCACTGACGTCAGGGAAGAAGTGACGACAACCGACGCCGGACTTGGAATTTGGAATTCGGCCAACCGAGGACCCGCCTGACGGCAGGAGAACCCATCTGTTATGACTGCAGCTGTATGCACGATGAACATCTGAGGTAAACTGGGTGCTGCTGTGCTCATCCCTTGAGATTGATTCCAGGCACAGAATCTTTTCCATTTGTCAGCGTAAGATTTTCTAGTACTAGGTCTTCTCGCCTCCAATATGACATCCATCACAGGCTTGCTGAGGGATGCTAAGGGTGAATTTAAGTGATTAGCCAAGCTGCAAGTTTCAATGGTGGGAGCTGAGGGTGCAGAATTTGTTTCTCCTGCTGAGAAAGTAAGGAAGGCGTCTGAGGCAGGTGCCATGGAGAAATTTGTGACACACTGTGCAGGAGTGGGTACCAGTGTTGGTGTGGCCAGTCTGGAGCAATCAAAATCATTTTTGGTTTGTCCTGTTTGACTTTTAGCAGAACTTTGGAGAGCAGAGGCAGAGGGGGAAAAGGCGTAGACTGATAGTTTTTTTCCAGCTGAAGGACACAGCATCCACATTCCAGGTTTTTTTTGAGGAGATCTTGTGCAAAATTTGTCCAACTGGTAGTTCTGGGGGGAGGCAAATAGATCTATGTCTGGGCTCCCCCATTTGCTTGTCAACATGTTGAAAATCTGTGGTTCCAGTTTCCATTCGTGTGGGTCCATGAGATTTCTGCTTAGTTTGTCTGCCAGAGTATTCAGCTTTCCTGGCAGGAATTGAGCTTGTAGTTGCACTTGGTAGCTTAAGGCCGTGTTCCACAATGCCATGGCTAGTCTGCAGAGGGGATGGAATGTGTACCCCACTGCTTGTTTATGTACCACATAACCGTGGTGTTGTCCGTCCTTACCATTAGTTGTCCTGGATGAATGTAGTCCTTGAAGGCTGTCAGAGCATTCTGTACAGCTAACATTTCTTTTGGATTGATATGTAGGTGCATTTGATTTGGGCTCCATTTGCCCTGAATGCACTTCCCTGCCAGATGAGCCCTCATGCATAGTCTGAAGCATCTGTAGTTAGGGTTTGGGGGGCAGGGGGGAGGGTGCATGGCAGTCCCTTGTTTTGGTGGCAGGCCTGTGCCCACCACAGTAACTCTAGGCGTAGGCAAGGTATGGTAGGAATCATTGTTTCCAGGTTGTGACAATGCTGACTCTATAAATTGTTTCCAGCCCCCTCATAAGAGCAACTAACAGGGTCTCTACCCGCTTCGCTCCCCACCCTGCCTCCTATTCCCTCCCGCCCCCAGTGGTCCTACCTTTATTACACTCACAAACCCTCCCATCTTTCCAGTGGCCAACCACAGCAGTAATCCAACACTACCTCCTCCATCTTCCCACAACTATCACTCCTCCTCAACTAACATGTACAAGCATACCTTACCTATGCTCACTTCATGCACTCTCCTTGCATATCTTACATCCTACCAAAGCGCCATCATTCCCCCACTCAACCACTACCACTGTACTAGTACTCACACCACCACTCATGTCTCACCCTCACTCAGCTCCCCTCCCACCAACTCAAGAAACATCCCTATGCACCCCCCACATATTCTACCAACTATATTACTCAAACATAAAGCATCCCTACAACTTAGCACAGTAACCCTCCCACCATACCTATTACCCAAAGAGCACAATCATAAAGTTTCCTTATATACAAACACATTCAAAAACTGAGAAAACTAATAACCTCATGCATATCAAAATTAGCCCTAAGTGGAGATATCCACCCCAACCCTGGCCCTACCATCTCCAACCCCAATCCTCATAATCAGACTAGAAACCACTTCTCCCATATTACAGCCAATAGAAAGCCAAATGACTTCCTTCTACTAAGCCTAAATATTAGAAGTATATCCAACAAAGTCCATGAACTCCATGCCACCATAGACGTGTACTCCCCAGATATAGTCAACCTGACAGAAACCTGGCTAAAACCTCACATTACCAGTGAGCAAATACTCCCTACAGGTTATGGCACACTAAGAGTAGACCGGCTAAACAAGAAAGGAGGCGGTGTAGCTATAATATTTAAACAGCATCTAACATCCAGATCTTAAAATCATCAGCTCCACAAACAGGCAATGAAGAAATAATATATACCAACCTCATAATAAACCAAAACAAAACCATCAACATAATTGGATGCTACTTTCCACCTGGCCAAAACATCCCTCTACTAGAAAACCTCCTCAGCTGGTCTACCCACCATCTCCCCCAAGAAACTTATCATTTTAGGTGATTTCAATATTGAAACCACAAAAAAAAACCCTGGTGAGGCAGTAAGGAGAGAACTGGAGGCCAGAAAATAGCGTACCAAAATTTATTGTCCGCTTTCGTCAGAAGACTTCCTCAGAATAATAACAAATCCAAACTTCGACATTAAATACATTAGTTAACAAGCAATTAATTAATTAACCCAATTAAATAATCTTCGTTTAAAAACACCTCCTCATCAATTTAAATAAAAAAGGAGGTTATGTCACAATCTTTATTAATGTGAAGCTTACGATATTTTAAAAAACATTTGACTTTTATGGCATCATTTAAACCGGGAAAAATGTCTGATTTCAACTTAATCTGCCAAACAGTCTCCCTTTGCTGTAAGTAATTTTTAAAATCCCCACCTCTCATGTCTGTTTTACAAATTTCTAATACTGAAAACAAAAACTTTTTGAAAAAAGGACAAACAACAGAATGTTTGTACAAAGCATTAGTGTCATCTCTGTTTTTTATACTGTAAAGATGTTCCCTAATGCGTGTTTTTAAACATCGAGTGGTCATCCCCACATAGAACGCTAATTACTTACAGCAAAGGGAGACTGTTTGGCAGATTATGTTGAAATCAGACATTTTTCCTGGTTTAAATGATGCCATAAATGTCAAATGTTTTTTAAAATATCGTAAGCTTCACATTAATATTGTGACATAACCTCCTTTTTTATTTAAATTGATGAGGAGGTGTTTTTAAACGAAGATTATTTAATTGGGTTAATTAATTAATTGCTTGTTAACTAATGTATTTAATGTCGAAGTTTGGATTTGTTATTATTCTGAGGAAGTCTTCTGACGAAAGCGGACAATAAATTTTGGTACGCTATTTTCTGGCCTCCAGTTCTCTCCTTACTGCCTCACCAGGGTTTTTTTTTTTGTGGTTTTGGTCTCGTTTTTGGCACTTGGTTGGTTTTCCTTGTGTTTTAGTGCCGGCACCATGGCGGAGGCAGAGGAGGAGTCTTTGCTCAATTTAACTGTTCACCCGACGCCTAATTCAGAGGCAGCAAATGTGAACAGCTTATTGGTGGCTACTCTTGTAGATATTCAGAATTCTTTAAAGTTTCTTGTAGCCAAAGCTAATGAACGTGAAATTGTGGCGAATGCCCCTAGTCCAGTTGGATCTTATCAGGAAATGGATACTGTTATCAACTTGGTAAACATTCCGGAATCTGAGAACGAACATGGTGGAAACAAACATCGGTTGCAATCTCGCACTAATACTGCGGGTTGCAGGACCGTTTAATTTTTCTTGGATCATGTTGAGAATCCGTTCGGCAATTCCAGGAGATTTCATAAGGGGTTGAACAACGACGAGCTTAACAACAAACGTGAACAGTTGTTGAGACTATTGAAAAGGTATCGGTCACTTGACCTTGAAAACTGTTATTTCTTACGTTGTATTGAACTTAACATTGTACCTAAGGGGCTTAGATTTTTTAAATGCCCCAACGGTGTCAGCGTTGGACAGCCAATGTCTGACACATTAGTAACTTTTTTCAACGAAGCGGGTTTACGGTTTTTAAAGTTATTAGTTGACAACAATGGAAACCATCCAGGTGCAATTAACCATAGGCAAGACTGCTCTGCAATTTGTAGCATGTTACAGGCCACCCTCGCAAACTCAGGAACCTCATATGGCCTTCCTGAAAACACTGGAGGGGATAAATGTATCTCCGAACACCATCATACTAGGTGACTTCAACTACCCTAATATAGACTGGGAACACTACTCAAGCCCAAACACTCTAGCCCAAAAGTTCCTGGAATTCATAAACTCAAATGCCATGGAACAACTAGTCACCATCCCCACAAAAGGAGAAAACATACTTGATCTCATCATCACGAACATGGGAGCACAATGTTCAACGCCGGAAGTATACCCCTCACTGGTGAGATCTGAACACAAACTAATCTCGCTGGAGGTCCTCATCCCGCCCCCACCGAAATGAAAAGACCACAGTAAAGAACTTCTCGAAGCCGACTTCACACTTCTAAAGACTAGTGTGGTCTCCTTTAAGGCCCTGAGCTGGCGGTTAACATTACTCAAACCGCTGAATCACTTACAAATGCCTTCTACCAGCACCTGCAGGCTGCATGGATCAGGCAATCCCAAGCAAAACAAAGACTCTTTGTACCAAAGGCAAGCGTCCAGTCTGGTGGACCCCAGCCATAAACAAACTCTACAACAAAAGGAGAAAGCTACTACAAGATAGAGCAAAATCCTTAAAAGGTAAGACACCGCTGATCACTATAAGTAAAAAGCTAAGAGCTCTCATAAAATCATCCAAAGCTAATTTTGAGAAAAAATAGCTAAGGACTCTAAAGACAACCATAAGGCATTCTTTAGCTATGTCAGAAACCTAGGAGGAAACTCCCAGATATGCTCAGAATTAGTTCAAAATGATGTGAAGATTACTGATCCTACAGACATTGCCAACATACTGGCTGAAAGGTTCAGTGCAAACTCCCCCCCCCTAAAGGAGAGATATCTATACCAAATGATTGTAGCCCCCCAAACATCTCTAACGCCCAGGTGAGAATTGCTCTCTCCAAGGCAAAGAACACAGCATCCATGGGACCTGATGGTGTCCCCGGCTGTGTGCTCCATGAACTCAACGAGGAATTAAACCCACAGTTAGGACAGCTGTTTAATCTTAGTCTCACCTCCGAATACACTCAGGAGTGGCGCACAGCGACTGTGGTCCCACTCCACAAAGGCGGTGCCTCCACTGACCCTGGAAATTACCGTCCCATTAGCTTGACAAGCTTTATCTGCAAAGCCATGGAGAGGATCATAATGGATCTCATAAATAAAGACATAGGGAACTTGCAGACTTTGGATCCAACCCAGTTTGGCTTTGTCAAAGGCAGATCATGCCTTCTAAACTTGGTTGACTTTTTCGAAACAGTCACCAAGGCCATTGACGAGGGAAAGGCAGTCCATACAGCCTACCTAGACCTTGCGAAGGCTTTTGATACAATACCTCACTCGGGTATCATTGAAAAACTCATCAACTTAAATGTAAACCCATACATTACAAGATGGGTTGCAAACTGGCTGAGTGACAGAACCCACAGGGTCAGAGTTGCTGGCGCCATGTCAGACTCAAAGCCTGTCACAAGTGGTGTCCCACAGGGCTCAGTCCTGGGCCCACTCTTGTTTGGCATCTACTTTTCTGAAGTACAAGCAAACACAGGAGGGTTATGACTGACAAAGTTTGCAGATGACTGGAAACTGGCCGTAGTTGAAAACACATCCGACACAGATATCCTTCAGAAGGGTCTCACAGAAGCGGATAACTGGTGCCAGAGCCATGGCCTAAAGTTAAATGCCAAGAAATGCATAGTCATACCCTTCAGGAAAAATAAGGTTACCCCTAGCTACCATATAGGTGGCAATCCCCTGAACACAGAAGAAGTTATTAGGGACCTGGGAACCCAGGTTGACAGTAGCCTTTCATTCGACACTCATATTGCTAAAGTAGTTAGGAAGACCTTCTACATTGCCCACCTTATCATGAAGGGATTCACATCTAGATCAAGGGAAGTCATAGTCTCCCTATACTCATCACTCATCAGACCAATGATAGAGTACAATGCCCCATTCGGAATGTATCTGACCCGACACTTGCAGCAGCTGGAGAGGCCACAAAAGTTCCTCACCAAAAGGATAAAGGGTCTCAAAAATCTGTGTTATGCTGCCCGACTGAAATAACTCCAGTTATATTCAGTTGCTTACCGCTTGCTCAGAGGTGACCTATGCCTGACGTACAAGGCCATGTCAAACCCAGATTTGATGAACATGCTTCATCTCAAAAATCTAGATCCCTCAGAGCCACAAGGGGAGACTTAAACCTCGACACGGTTATTAATAGGACGTGCTGGAGGGATAGATTCATCACCCAAAGACTCCCTATGCTGTGGAACAAAATCCCGGTTTATGTGAGGCAGAGCACCTCGCTGGCCTTGTTCAAGAGGAATCTTGACCAATGGATGGGAGATCGCAGATACACCCCAGGGGTTACCTCAGTGTCACTGCTCGACAGAGGCACAGCAAAATAATGGGCATAGTTTCTCCAAACTAAAGGGGCGGCGTAAGCCACAAAACTATGGGCTAGGCTTATAAATGCCCTCGGGCAGATAGCCTAGTATGAACCTATGAACCTATGAACCTATAAGATGAATTTACTTAAAGATGAGATTATGACTATTGAGTCTTATTTAAAAGGGAAACTTGTCGGTGATTGTTCAGCTGACTTTTTTCAACATTTGTCCGATGAAGTTGAACAACATTCTGTTGATGTCATCAACAGGAAACAGCTTAAATTGGCGCGGGACATTTCATCATATCAAAACAAAACTGCTTATGACAATTTTGCTGCAACTAATAGGGTTTATAACTTTAAAGGGCAAAATGTTAGCAATAGCGGCAAACGGGCTCACAGCACCGTTGCTTCTACACTTCCATCTGGTGGCAGCTGTTTTTCAAAAACCAACGGCACTGATCAAGGTAACCAAGTGCACTCACCGGTTACCGTGAGTGTAACACATTGTGATATTCAATCTTCAGGTAGTGATAAGACTGGGACCGTTTTGGGTGGTAACCAGTTGGTAACTACCGATAGTGATTTATCTCCTAACGTTGACAACGACAATACTGTTAAAACTAAAGCGGGTTCTGCTTCTAACACTTCTTTTTTCAACAAAAAGAATTATTCCAACAAAAAGACTGTGCTTACCAGAAGTCGGACCTTCCTGGGATCCAACTCATCAGGGGACGAGACATAAGTAGACATCTGGACAATTTTAGCATTATTAATTTGACTAACCATTCTTTTTCCGACGACGAGTTAAAAGTTTTGAAGTATGGTTTAAACTTTGTACCTAGTTCTAGGGCAAATTATAGTAAAACTGTTATTGACATCAAGAAGTACACAAGAAAATTGAATTTGTTTTACTTAATGCATAACGTACCTGAGATCAACAAGGCACTAGTTAAACCCTCTTGTTATACTCACCAATTACAACACACCATAAAGGTTTTTGAAGAGTTATGTATACAAGATGTAACTAATATGTTACAGACTAGGTTCAAACCTTTTAACAACCTAACCATCAATGAAAAAAGAGCACTTGACAAATTTACGGGCTATGAATACTGAGTTAAGGTTTATGAAGAGTGACAAAGGGGGCAACATAGTTGTTATGGAGCAGCGAACATATAAAACAAGAATGTTGGACATTTTGAGTAATCTCAAAGAATATGAAGAGATTACACTTTTTGACATTCATCGTAGACGTCTGATTCATTCCCACCTTTACGAAGCCCTTATGTCAGGAGATATTAGCTTTGAAGTGTATGATTTTTGTGTAGTTCAAGAACCAAGGATTGGGGTTATTTTCGGTATTCCGAAAACCCACAAGTGTTTAGAACCCCCCCCCCCCCTTTAGACCCATTGTCTCCTCCCCACATTCCATTACTGAAGGGGTTTCCTTAGTTATTGATGCTGTTTTAGGATCTATTTTAATAAATCAAGTTTCTTACGTCAGGGATTCATGGCATTTTTTAAACAAACTTAACCTTTATGCCCAGACGGGTATTTTTGATCTCCAAAAACACATTATTTTTACTATGGATGTAATTTCATTATATACATGTATACCCCATGAAGAAGGAGTTGAAGCAGTGAGAAGTTATTTATCAAAAAAAAAACAGATTTAACTGGTAATGCTATTTCTACCATCTGTAGGTTTTTAGAAATTATTTTACACAATAATTTCTTTTTGTTTGAAAAGACATATTACAGGCAAAAAAGAGGGGTGGCGATGGGGTCCCCAGCTGCACCAGCTTATGCCAACCTTGTCATGGCTGGGTGGGAGCTTGAATTTATTCCGCTTTTGACTAATAAATTTCATGTTTCTTTTTACTGTTGGTTTGTTGATGATTTGATTTTCATTACTGAAGGTAATCTGGATACTGTAGAAGCCTTCATTTCAGAGGCTAATTCACTATCTAGTTATTTAAAGTTTGTGAAAGGGACTGTTGGGTTAAATGTTAATTTTTTAGACATTTTACTATGGTGGGACATCATAGATGGGAGGTTTCACAGTCGTATCCATCGAAAGAAGACATTCACTAATGGATACCTACATTTCCACAGTAGTCATCCGAGGCATGTTATTAGAAACATTCCCAGAGGGCAATTCATCAGAGCATGTCGTATGACATCTAGGGACTCTGATTTAATTCGGGAATTTGATTTTATCACCTCCATGTTTCTAGAAAGAGGGTACGGAGAGCAATTACTAGTGCAGACACATATTGATATTTTTAACAAACGGGCAACACATTATCCAGCGTTATTGGATGTGACATCTCCATTGATTTCGAATGACAACCTTGGGGAAAAAGTCAAAGAAATTAATGCTAATTTAATATGTTCCTTAGAAATGAGTGTGGATAGTTATCACATCCAACATTTGTTGAAGAAAAACTGGAGAGTTATTAAAGGTAACTCTGATATTTTTGATGTTTTGGGGAATACCCCACTTTTCGTTTTAAGACACAATTCTAGTCTAAAGAGGGTTTTGGAACACAATAACAATGATGAAAATATTATTAAAACTAATAAAAAGGGTATGCAACGTTGTCATCAATGTAATATGTGTAGGTATATTTCAGAAGGTCCATATATTACAGTTGATACAATGGACAGGACGTTAGAAGTACCTGGGTTTGTTAACTGTTGTACTAAAGGGGTAGTTTATATAGGTTTGTGCACCGCTTGCCCAGCGTTCTATGTGGGAATGACCACTCGATGTTTAA
This sequence comes from Protopterus annectens, assembly GCF_019279795.1. Lineage (NCBI taxonomy): Eukaryota > Metazoa > Chordata > Ceratodontiformes > Protopteridae > Protopterus > Protopterus annectens. Next base: position 1,829,471,876 of record NC_056744.1, read on the forward strand.
AAACACGCATTAGGGAACATCTTTACAGTATAAAAAACAGAGATGACACTAATGCTTTGTACAAACATTCTGTTGTTTGTCCTTTTTTCAAAAAGTTTTTGTTTTCAGTATTAGAAAATTGTAAAACAGACATGAGAGGTGGGGATTTTAAAAATTACTTACAGCAAAGGGAGACTGTTTGGCAGATTAAGTTGAAATCAGACATTTTTCCCGGTTTAAACGATGCCATAAATGTCAAATGTTTTTTAAAATATCGTAAGCTTCACATTAATAAAGATTGTGACATAACCTCCTTTTTTATTTAAATTGATGAGGAGGTGTTTTTAAACGATTATTTAATTGGGTTAATTAATTAATTGCTTGTTAACTAATGTATTTAATGTCGAAGTTTGGATTTGTTATTATTCTGAGGAAGTCTTCTGACGAAAGCGGACAATAAATTTTGGTACGCTATTTTCTGGCCTCCAGTTCTCTCCTTACTGCCTGACCAGGGTTTTTTTTGTGGTTTTGGTCTCGTTTTTGGCACTTGGTTGTTTTTCCTTTGATTTCAATATTGACTGGCAATCCTGTTCTGGCAACCATCCAACCCATCATGTAAACCTTCATGGATTCACCCAACTAGTCCAGTCGCCAACCAGGATAAATAAAAACTCCAGCAAGCACACTACCCTGGACTGGATACTAGTCAGTAAGAACCCCCAGTCATATATAACAGGCTGCTTATCAGATAGCCTCAGTGATCACTCCCCAACATTCCTACTCAAAAAATACCTAAACCAAGCTAAACCTGTCATCTACCGTCAAATATGTAAAAAAACTAAACTTTAACCCACTCACATTCATCTCATCCCTCAAAGAATGCAACTGGCATCCTCTAAAGTACCTCAGTCTTGATGACGCAGTTGAATTTTTTAATTCTACCTTCCTGAGCATCCTTAATTACCATGCCCCCATAAGACTTTCCAGAATCAAAGCACAACCCTCCCCATGGCTACAGAAAACCACTAAGTCAGAAATGAAAAACAGAGATAAAGCCTGGGAGCACTGGTGCAAAACCAAAACCCCCTCAACTAGACAGAAATTCCTAGAACTACGCAATAGAGTCAAAAAGCTAATAAAACAGGACAAATTCCAATACTACCAGTCTGCCCTAGACTCCTCTCAACACAGCCCCAAACAATTCTGGTCCTCCATAAACTCCATCCTCCACCCAGGTAAAGTCAGTACCCCTCCTCCTAACATCCCTCACTCCTCAGAAAATATTGCTACCGCATTCAACACACACTTCACACAAACCATACTATCACTAGCTAAACAACACAACCCCCTCCCCTCCACCCCACACCTTCAACTAGTAATCTCTCCACTGCCTTCTCTTTTTCTCCTGTACCTACCTCCAACATAAAAAAAACTCTTAACTAAACTTAAGCCCAGCAGATTAGCAGCCGACAACCTCCCAAGTGAATACCTACAAATCGCAGCTGATGCTCTGGCCTACCCAGTATCCAACTTGATTAACCGATCTCTGTCAGAAAGTTACGTTCCCACACTGTGGAAAGTATCACATATAATTCCCCTCCACAAAGGCGGACCCTCCACAGAACTAACCAATAACCACCCCATAGCTATTCTCTCTCCACTCTCCAAAATACTAGAGAGATGCATACACTGTCAGGTCTCAGACTACCTCCTTACTAACAACCTCCTTTCCAATACTCAGCATGGTTTCCGACCAAACCATAGAACCACCACTGCCTTACTCTCCTTTACTAACACTATCCTTCAGCATAGAAACAATGGCTATCTCTCCTCTGCTACTTTCCTAGACCTATCTAAAGCATTTGACATGGTCCCACACAAACAACTTATCGCTGTCCTCAATAACCTATCCTTCTCACAATCAATCACCAACTGGTTTCAGAGTTACCTGTCTGACCGCCAACAATCCGTTGTATGGCAGAATGACACATCTCCCCAACTACCTGTCTCCACAGGGGTTCCCCATGGATCCATCCTTGGACCCCTACTCTTCTCTGTTTTCACCAATCATCTAGCCTCTGCCACCAAACATAGCACACTCATACAATACGCAGATGACTCAACCATCATCTGCTCAGCCCAGTCCCTACCCAAACTGCAAAAAGTCACACAGGAAGCCTTTTCCTCTGTTGAAACTTGGTTATCCTATGCCCAATTAATACTCAACCCAAACAAAACTAAACTACTCATCTTCCAACCCACAAAACATACTCAAAACAACTCTCACTTTAACATCACAGCAAAAGACAGCACCACTATATACCCAACTGAACACACCAAATTGCTAGGAGTGGAAATAGACAATAAACTAAAATTTGACATTCACATATCCTTGACCATAAAAAAGTCCACAAAAAGCTAGGAGCACTATACAGAAATAAGCAACTTCTCACCAAAGCAGCAAAGATTTCAATAGCAAATTCCCACCTTACCTCCACCCTACTTTATGCCTGTCCAATATATACCAACCTAAGGCAATGCGATCTAAACAAGCTAGAGACCTGCTACAACAAAATCGCCAAATTCGTCACAGGGGCATCCTACCATAGTCACCACTGTCTCTCACTTGCTGAATTGGGCTGGCTTGAACTCCCTCACCTCCTTCAATGGTATCAACTCTCACTTGCCCACAAACTAGTAAATCATCCACTAAATGTCCCATCCCTCCAGAATCTACTCCAACCCTATCGCACCACCAGACCACTAAGATTCAGCAACAAAAATCACTTGCAGATCATTAAAGTCAATAACTCTGCTGGTGAAGCACTATTCTCTTGCACCATAGCCAAATTATGGAACTCCCTCCCACCCACAATTACCACCGTACCGTCATGCAACCACTTCAAAACTTTACTAAAAGCGCACCTAAAAACATGCTGGCTATGCCCTTGCAACTCCCACTTTAATATCACCCTCCACATCCAACCACTACCTTTCTTTCCACTCCACTAACTACCTTGATTATAGCAAGCTCAGATGCTCATAAGCCAGTACTTATTATACAGCAGGAACTTCTTCTAGTAACATTTGTTAATGTCTGTTATGTACTTCACAGATAAAGATTCTAGTTGTCTATTGATGTACTATGTTCTTCATCTGTAAATATGTTGTGAGTAATTGCTATGTAAATTGTTAATCGATATGTAATCCAATGCAACTACTGTCTGCTTATTTTAACTGTGGAGCTTTTCTCCCCGGGCCTCCGCTGAAAATGGACCTACGTCCAGTCGGACACTCCCGGTCAACAAATATAAATAAATAAATAAATAAACTTTTTAAGTACCACTGAAGTTTCCTCATATGTAGTCTTGCATATGAAATTAGAAGAATGCAGGAGGCCATGAACCCCAAGGCTTGCAGTATTTGTCTTGCAGATAGCAGGGTTTTTGTGGCCACTGTTAGAAGTACATTACCAAATGAATTTGCTTTTCTGGCATAAGGAAAGCCATTGGGCAGTTGTATTCATGCTTGCACCCAGGAATGTAATCTGTTGAGAGGGTACCAGTTGTGATTTCTTTTCGTTTATGGTGTACCCTAGACAAGTTGGAACCCTTTTTACAAACGCCAGATGTTTTATAAGTATGGCCTGGTTTTCTGCCTGAATTAGACAATTGTCCAGGTATGGATATATCTGAATATTTCTTTGCCTGCAAAATGCAATTACTGGAGCCAGGCACTTTGTGAATATCCTGGGTGCAGTAGAAAAGCCAAAGGGCAGTGCAGAGAACTGATAATGCAAGTAGCCTGCTTTGAAACGGAGGTATCTTCTGCAAGATTCCCTGATTGGGATATGCAGGTAAGCCTCTTTTAAATCTAGAGTTGCCAACCAGGCATTCTTGCCTAGCATAGGAAATAACTGGTGAAGAGTCAGCATCTTGAATTTTGGAATGTCCAGAAAGGTGTTTAGAGTAGATAGGTCCAGAATTGAATGCCATGATTCGTCTTTTCTGGGTACCAGGAAAAGTCTGGAATAGAAACCTTGTCCCTTTTCCTCTTCTGGTACTAGTTGAATAGCCCCCATGTTTAGGGGGGAAAGTGCTTGTTTCTGAGCCTCTGCCCACTGATTTGGGGGCAGGTCTGGCCATCCGTTTGGTGTTGGCAGCGTGTGGAAATGAAATCTGTATCCCTGGGACACTATATTTAAAACTCATTTGTCCTGGGTTATAAGTTCCCAGTTTTTTGCATGAAGAGCAATCTTTCCCCCCAGAGGGGTGGCTGAAAGGTTAAGTGCTTGGTAATTTTAAAGGAAAGTCATTGAGACTGTTTACCATGGGGGGGTGTCTTCTTATTTCCAGATTTGGAAGTGGATGTACCCCATTGCTTAGTTCTGAGAATCCCTTGGGACTGAAACCTGGTGCTTTTGGTGTGTCTGGGTTTGGCTTGAGTGGATCTGGAAGGAACTGGAAAGGACCACTTCTTAGTAGGCCAGTGCCTACTAAATCTTGGAGGTTGCACTTTAAGAAATCTTTCACAGTTTGCATAGATCTAGCTTTATCTTCCATATTTTTACAACTTCTTCAGCCTTATTGCCAAACAGGCAGTCCTGATTTAAAGGAGCATCAAACAATTTTGCTTTAACATGATCAGGCAGAGATTGCTCCTTAAACCAAGCATGCCTTCTAAGCACAGACCCAGTAACAACAGCCCTGCAAGAGGCCTCTAAAGAATCAAAACCACATTGCAAAGTATATTTTCCAACTTGTTCGGCTGAATGCAATAAATCCTGTAAATCTTTATTTTCCACACAGTCAGAAATCAACATAATTTTCTGTTTAAGCAGTCCCATGGTATGCTGTTAATATTTTAGCATATGAAATTGACAGTTTAAAGCCCTGATTGCCAAGGCTGCAGAAGTATAAACCTTTTTACCCCATCTATCCAGCGCCCTGGAGTCTCTATCAGAAGGGGTAGGATTTTTAGCAGTAGAAGCCTTAATGCCCTTGGGCCCCTGAGAAATGGTTTCTGGGTCCGCTACAGAATTTTTGAAAAGGAACTTGTGGGACTCAGGAATCCTGTAGTATCTGTCAGGTTTACTAGGATCAGGAGGCAGGGAATCAGGGGCCATACTGGATTCCGAAAACACATCATCAACAATGTCTAGTACGGAAGGTATAGCCAAAGGCCTATGCTAAGGTAGAAGGAGGAAATCCCTAAGCCTCTTTTTAGATTCAGAAAAATCCTGACTTTCCCAGTGGAAATGCTCCCTTAAGGTATGTAAAATTTCCCCAAAAGAAAAGTCCTCAGGAGGGGGAAGCAGAGGGAATGGAATCCTCTGCATCAGAATCCTCATAAGTAGGTATGGACAAATCCAGGTCATTAGAAGACTCAGAAGAAACAGAGTCCTGATCAGAAGATTCATAGTCAAGCTCAGCCCTAGGCCTCTTAGAAGGGGGGGGGGGTTTGACTACCCCTGATTAGAGTAATTAGATCTTCAACCATTTTGATAATTTGTTTTTTTAGGCATAGGGGCCTGAACGTGTGGCCTGGCCATCGGTTTTTTAGACATAGATCGAGATTTAGGCCTTAGTATTGAAGGTGGAGTCGGTTTAATATGCAAGTCTGTAGGCCTGAATACGCCCTCAGAAGCCGGTGCCTGCACAGCAGCTCCGGACTCATCCAAGGTAGAGACACCCGTGGCTCCATAGGTGAAGCATCACATGGCATACCGGACTTCAAATGGGTCTCAGTAGAGGCCTGTGAATCAGAAGTAGTGGGTATCAGAGGCTGCAAAAGCGCCTCACTGAGTACCGGCGAACTGGCAACTGGCTTAGGAGAAGCGTCGTCGACAGTTTTGGACCTTGACGGACTGTCTCTGTCTTTTTCTTTGCATTTTTTCGGAATTCCTGTAGTCGGATGGTTAACCTACGTCATTTCTGGATAATTAAATCGAGAACCGAAATATTTAGAGGCAAAAATGTACCGAACGACAGATAGTGCGTTGATTAAATAAAGCACAAAACCGACAGCAAGGTATGTCGTGGTCAGGGCCTAGGCAAGGAATACAGCACAAATGAAAATATTTGAGGTATTTGCTTCCCACAAGTAATGCAATTATTAACTTTTACTGACATCGGTAAGGAGCAAGAAAAAGTTTCCCCAACGGGGTATAGCTTTAAGTTGAAGACTTCGGTTCTGAAACTCGAAAACGAAAATTTCAGGAGTCGGACGACTGGCACTTGCGAACTGCTTCTACTTCGGGCATGGCAAGAAAGACTGATGTAATGGCGTTGGCTCCATGTTTTATACCCCTGACAACCTGACGTCATGGAAGAAGGTTCAGCAACTGACGCAGGACCCAAGACTTTGTTAATCAGGGCGACTGAGGGCAACCTGCCAGCAGATTACCCAAATGTAATGACTGCAACAGTGAAACATGAAGAACATCATAATTGTCTATGTACATCCAGTTGGTGTAGCATATATTGTGCCTTGTTGCCATAGTTGAGAAAACACTGGAAGATCTATGGACTGATTTAAATTGGACTCTAAGGATACTTTTGGTAGGAGGGATGGGTTTGTTCGAAGGGATACTCTGTTTTGGTGGAAAAGCATGTAGGGGGCTTTACTGATAAAAGCTTGCAGCTCTGAAACCTTTCTAGCTGAAGTGATGGCAATCAAAATGATTGTTTTCCACGTCAAGAACTTTAGATCTCAGGATGATGCAGGTTCAAAGGGGGGTAGAATCAAACAGGACAAAACAAAGTTTAGGTCCCATGGTGGTAGAGGGGTCTTAATGGGTGGTTTTAACAGAAAAGTGCCCTTCAAGAAGGCATTGCATAGTCTGTGAGACATTAGATTTGGGGCTAAATCATTTATATGAAAGTTGGATATCGCTGCTAACTGGGCTCGAATGGTAGCTGCAGCTGCACCTTCATTAAATAGCTTCATTAGAAATTCAAGAATGGAACCTATAGGAGCAGAGAAGGGATCAATGTGGTCACAATGTCCAGGAAGAAAATCTTTTCCATTTGCTCATGTATAGTTTTCTTGTTAAAGCCTTATGAGACGAAATCAAGATGTGTTTCACAGAAGTAGGTAGGTTAGGGAGCATGGCTATATTTGGAATCGGAGCAGCCATGCTGTTAATTTGAGGGTTTGAAGAAAGGGGTCGTGCGTTCCCGACGTACGAGTCAGAAGGTCTGAAACTGGGTCCAGAACCCAGAGCTCCTCCTGCAGATGAGGCCAAAGGAAGGGGAACCAAATTTGATGAGGCCAGTATGTGGAGATGAGAATCAGATTGCTTCCCAATGAGCTGGCTTTCTGAAGTACTTTGGGTATCAAAGGAAAGGGACGGAAGGCATAAAGGAGAACCAAGGGCCAATCATGTAGAAGTGCGTCCCTTGGAGACTCCCATGGAGGGGGGGATCATGACAAAATAGCTGCTGCATTTGGCATTCATGGATGTGGCAAAAAGGTCGCAGCAAGGCTGGCCCCATTTGCGGAAAATCATCTCTGCTACTTCTTGTTTTGGGGACCACTTGTGAGGCATCAAAATCAATCTACTGAGTTTGTCTGCTATCACGTCGGATTTCCCCGGGAGGCGCATTGCTATCAGAAAGTGCTAGGAGGAGGTCACCCACTGCCATACTCTCAGGGTCTCTTGACAAATGGGGTAGGACCTGGTTCCTCCTTGTTTATGTACCAAACAACTGGCATGTTTCTGTCTGTATTGCAATAGTTCCCAGTGGAAGAGAGTCCTGAAGTGCTTGCAATGCCAAAAGCACTGCTCTAATCTGTAGGACACTGATGTGCAAATAGGCCTTGTGATCCTGCCAAGTGCCTTGGACTGTCCTTCCCAGATAATGCCCCCCCCCCCCCACCCTATCTGGGAAGCGTCCATGGTTATTGTGGCTAAAGGCTGTGGAAGGACAAAGGGTCGACCTAATGTCATTTGAGTGGAGTGAAGCCACCAGTGAAGGTCTTTTTTGCAGGACTCTATCAGAATTTGGTGGGCATGGGAAGCTCCTGCAATGACCACTGACTGAACAGTAGCCACTGCAGAATTCTAATCTGCAGGCGTGCTCATGGAACTAAGTTTATGGCTGATGCCATGGTTGTGCAGGCGTGCTCATGGAGCTAAGTTTACCGCTGCTGCCATGGTTGTGCAGGCGTGCTCATGGAACTAAGTTTAGGGCTGATGCCATGGTTGTGCAGGCGTGCTCATGGAACTAAGTTTATGGCTGATGCCATGGTTCCCAAGACTTTCACAACTGTTCTTGCCTGCACTCTTTTCTTGGATAGAAGGTATAAGACCTGAGGTCGCAGTACTTGAACTCTCTTTCTAGAGGAAGTGTTGCCATCATTTTTGTCGTGTCTAGATCTGCCCCTATAAAAACGATAAGTTGGAGATGCAACAAGGCAGATTTTTCATAATTTATCATGATTCCTAGGTGAGAGCAGAGAAGTAATGTGGTGTCTCTTGTTTTTAGTAGCAGATGCTTGGTGGTGGCAGTTAGCAGCCAGTCATCTAGATACGGAAACACTTGGAATCCTAGACATCTCAAGTGAGTTGTGATGACTGCCATACACTTGGTGAACACTCTGAGGGCTACAGAGAGACCAAAGGGCAGAGCCCAAAATTGGTAGTGACTGGTTCCCAGCCGAAAGCGCAGATGACTTTTGGATGGCCTGTCCATCTTTATGTGGTAGTACACATCCCGAAGGTCTATAGAGCACATCCAATTGTCTTTTCCCAGAAAGGGAAAACTGACTGCAGTGTTACCATCTGAAACTTGTCTTTCTTACTGATTCGCTTAATCTGCTGAGATCCAAGATGGGTCTCCAGTCCCCTGTTCTTTTTGGCACTAAGTTCCGGATCCCATTTGGTCTGCGGGGACACTCTGGATGACTCTCTTGTCCAGCAACTTCTGAATTTCTAAAGTTGCCTGATCCCTTTGACTGGGTGGAATGTCCAGGGTATTCTTTATGTTTGGGACGGGAAGGGAGAAGGGAATAGAATAGCCTCTGGATATGATACTTTGTACCCCACTTGTCTTTTATTTCCAGCCAGGTTTCTTGGTACAAAGATAAGCGACTCCCAACTGCCTCCAGAGACAGGCCTCCCTTCAGGAGCATTGAAAGGGCCTAAGGCAGAATAAATCCCTGTCACCCTGATTTTGCTGGCCCCCTCTGCCACGTGGACGGTGTCTCCCATTACCACTTCCCCCTCTGCCCCTAGGGGAAGAGTCACCACATGTGTCCTGAAAAACACTCTGGGATTTTCAGAACCACATCTTTCTTCCCTTTTGACCTTTTGGGTAAGGTCTAGTAGGTAGGGAAAAACGGACTCCTACAGCAGAGTTTTTCCTTCTTGCTCACACTTGGTGAGTGTGTCTTTAACTTTTGGCCCGAAGAAGAACAAGCCATCAAAGGGGGCATTAACATAGGTAGACTTAAAGGGTTCCACCAAGTCACGTAAGAGCATCCAGGAATGTCTCCTCAGGGAAATTCCTGAACCCGCTGACCTGCTCGTTTCATCTGCTGCGTAACAAATATGGAGGAGTTAACCACAGAGCTTAAAGTGGAGATCTGAAAAGAAACCTTGTCTGATACCCCTGCAGCTACTGAACCTTGTAGAGCATTTCCTAGCTATTTTAAGAGATCTCTTTGTAGCCTAGTAAAGTGAATTAGATAATTCAGCGATCTGAGTGTAAAAGTCACTGAAGAGAACATGTGGTTTCCATATCTGTCCATCGTGCAAGACTCTTTGCTCGGTAGATGGACAGAGGAGGATGCCTCTGAAAGTTCCATTTTGGTGGCTGCCGCCACCACATTACCATCCACTGGAACACCCTTAGTAAGAAACTCCCTGTCTGTAAGTACAGTAATAAATTTGTTTGGCCTGTGAGAAACAGGTTCCACTGAATCTGGAGACTCCTATGCCTTTCGACTGACTAATTCCATGAGCTCATCAAAAGGTGGAGACAACCAAGTGGCAGAAGGGGGAGACTCAAAAGCCTTCAGGTATACAGACGCCTCCTCAAAAAGGTTGATGGGCTTTCAGCAGCCTCTCTGTTTAAGTATTTCTAGGATGTCAGCAAAGGAGACATCCTCTGAGGGCGACCATGGGGACCCTTCTGACTCCTCGAGGTCTGTATCAGAAGTGACTGACTCCCCTGGGAAGTCTAAATGCTTCCTCTTGCAAAGTCTCTTATGAGGGATCCTCTTTAGAAGGGTATTCTCGAGAGGGTTTGGAAGAGAGGGGTTCACCCGGTGGGGCATCCTGAGGCCTAGGGTCTCCGCGCGTCTCTGGATAGTGTGGTGCCGAGACAGATGCTGGTGCCTTTTGGGGAAGAATGTCAGGATCCAAGAGTGGAGCTGTATGTGGGGACAGCACTCTCCTCATAGGTTCATAGGTTGATACTAGGCTATCGGCCCTAGGGCCTATACAAGCCTAGCCATAACAACTCCCTGGCTATTTCTTCCCATAGTATTTACTTCCCTGGACCCCTGTCTCATCACCTTAAAAGCCCCCCTCCCTTGATCCGATGACACCTCCGGCTCCTAACAGCCCAAAGGCATCACCGGATCCAAGGGGGTTGGCTCCAAGGCCGATGCAGGAGCTGAGCTCACCCACGCCGAAGCCCTGAGAGGCAAGTTCAGATCTGACAATCATTTGATCAGACTCTCCTCGGTGGATCTGACCGGGGAGCGTGTCGGCTCCTAGACTCTAGTTATGATGGAACCGAGGATGTCAGAGCAGATGTCGGGCCAGAAGACCCCAGAATAGGTCTTGGCACCGACGGTTCCACTACGATAAGTGCCAGGCTCCGAGGTCCCTGGTCGGCTCAGAGGAGGACTCAATGTCGAAGGGGAGGTCCTGGTCAGTTCTGAATCCATCTGGGTTGGGGCCAATAGCAGTTTGGCCAGTGCCGGTGTCCTTAAAAAAGTCTGCGTACCACCCGATGCACGTCATCATCAGAAAGACTCCTGGAGAACCGAGAGGAGGGGGCAGGAGATCCTACAGTAGCAGAGGTGACCTTAAAGTAGGGGAGACCAATACCAATTCGGGGGCGGGACCAGCTGCGTAATTCAAACTCTATCAGCACCGATATAGAAGCAGCCAATGACTGAGATTTTTCAGACCCAGAAATCTTCGGGTCTGGAGATGTAACTTTGGTCAACTTTTTTGCTGGTTCTGATTGGCCAGATGAAGGAGGTGACCTTTTTCCAGATTTGTCAGACTTTGATGAAGGAGACTTGGTCAATTTTGAAGTGCCCTGACCTTCTTCTAATGCTTCAGCGAAGGGGGACTTCAATAAACCTCTCACTATAAGTTTGTTCTTCCTTTCAAGTAGCAGTCTAGAGCTGAAAGAGTGGGAAATGGAACAAGATTCTTGTAGATGCAAGGCTCCAAGATAGTATACACAGATAGTATTCTCCATCTGTGATGGACACTTTTTGGTTATATTTCACACACTTTTTGAACCCAGGGGGGTTTGGTTTCCTTATGATCCTTAGACATAATCAGTGTACTAACAAACAAGCATAAGAAATGTATAAACTGCTCAACAGTGTAGAAGCCAAACCAAAGCTATCACTGTACTATACATATATATATATATATATATATATATATATATATATATATATACACAAATAAATATAATATATATACATAATAAATATAATATACATATATACACACACACACACACACACACAAAACTTTTTTTTTTTCTTACAAGAAGAAAGAATAATGTTGCAACTATAATTGAAGAATGTGAGGCGGTTCTCTAACTGAAACGAAGCTGTCTAGTCAAAGGGCGGGGGGGGGGGGGGGAATAGCCCTCTAACTTAAACCGGCAACAGCAGCCCTCTAACTCAAATGAGCTGCCAGTTTAGGTTTGGAAGAATAAGGAACTGGCAATAATTCTTTACAGCACTCTCTAAATTAAACAAGTGTGAAAGGAAAGCCCTCTAACTAAGAACAAGCTTTAAACACTATTAAACCGGGATAGGGAGTAACACAGGCCTAGCGAAGTAAAACACCTGACAGAAGGAAAAACAGAAAAGCGAACTCTCTAAACTAACTAAATGACTACTAAATAATTACAGAACACTAATCGCTAACTTTTTAACAGCAAAACTCCAAGTATTTTTACAATGAGGAAAAAAATTTTTCCAACTTAGCCAGAGCCAAAATGGAAGCACCCGATCTATTTAGCAACAAACAAGATCTGGGGAGCTTTCCTAAGGCATGATGGGATAGGGATGCAGCCACCGGAAGACTTCGCACTTTTGTATACGGCTGAGTCGGAATTGAGTATCAGTTCCGAACCCAACCAGTGAAAGAATGAAGGCGAGATAGGACAACATCACATCACTTGTTATCATAATAAGTATCCAGGGTGTTCATAAAAATATCTAAACTAGTACTTGCTTTAATGTAATTTGGTAGGCTGTTCCATGAATCAGCTACTCTGTCAGAGAACCAATTAGTACACTTCTCATTCCTATAGAATCTTCGGGTCTATATTACAGCATCGAAGTTTCAAAACTTCGAATGCTATATCATCGATCTGTTTTTGTCGAAAACTGGAAATACCGAAGCCACGGAACTTCGAAATTTTACCTTGGGTAAGATTTCGGTTGTCTGTTCCATGGCTTCGCTATTTACTTTACTGTGGTGGGAAGGTTACGGACCGGGTTAAGGTAAGTATGTGAACGGAGGTTACGGACCGGCTTAAGGTAAGTGTGGGAACGGATTGGGGTAAGGTGAGTGTGCGATAGTTAGGGACATTAGGGTTAGGGAGCGAGTAAAGTGAGTGTGCGATAGTTAGGGATTTTAGGATTAGGGAGCGGGTAGGGTGAGTGTGCGGTAGTTAGGGGCTTTAGGGTTAGGGAGCGGGTAAGGTGAGTGTGCGGCAGTTAGGGACTTTAGGGTTAGGGAGTGGGTAAGATGATTGTGCAGTAGTTAGGGGCTTTAGGGTTAGGGTTGGGTTAAGGTGAGTGGATAGGTAGTAGTGCATGGTTAGAATTATGGTTTTGTTAAATGTATGTGTGTGGGTTATTTTGGCGTGGTTGTGTTGTGTGTATGTGTTTCAGAACAGCAAATTTTTCCCTGGGAAAAAATTTGCTGTTCCGTGTGTTCGATATTTTGTGGTTTAAACAGTTAAGGTACAATGAAATAGCATTCGCTATTTATATCGTTCGATAGGGTAATATAAACGTGAATCTTCTACATAGGTTGTCTGATGATAATCTAGTACTTTTTGTCAAAACCAAACATTCCCAGAGGTAGTTGTCGCTAAATGCCCTATATACCTGAATAAGATCTCCACTTAGACATCTGTAGAAGACACTGTACAAGTTCAGATATTTTAGTCTTTCACAATAACTTAAATTTTCACATCCATGGATACCCTTCGTATATTTCTGTTGTACTCTTTCCAGTTCATTCATGCTTGTTTTTTTTTTTGTTTTTTTTTTTACAGAGTTTCCATATTGTTATTCCAAACTCATGTTTGGGTCTAATGTAACTAACAAACCATGACTTCATTATTTTCCATTTCCTAGACTTTATAAATTGTTTTATACAACCTATAGTTCTATAACTATCATTAACCAATTGGTTGATATGATTAGAAAAACTCATAGCTGAATCTACCCATATAATCAGGTCCTTATCAGGTTGTAGGGCAAAGACAGAAAAATGAAGATACTCCGAAACCCTTCATAAGGGATGCCAGCAACAATCTGTACACCAGTCCACAGGGCATAAAAGGCAGATGTAAGGAGTACTTCCACAACTTTCTAAATGAAGAAAACCCGCAAAAGTTATACTGCCCCAGACACAGCCTACAGTGAGTGAAGGAGAAGAAACCTACCCTAGAAGAAGTAAGAACATCACTAAAGAAAATTAAGTCAGGGAAAACAGCAGACTCCGATAACGTCATGCCAGATACGATCAAGATGTTGGGTGAGTTAGGGGAGAAATGGCTCCTGAGGGTACTCATAGCAGTAGGGAGAGAAAGGCATATCCCAAGTGACTGGAGAATAAGCATTCTAGTACCAGTGTACAAGAATAAAGGGAGCATTCACAACAGTGGGCAGTAAAGAGGAAGCAAACTCCTTATCACACAGCATGAAAGTTCTGGAGAGGGTGACTGACAAGGGATACACAGAATAGTAGAAAGTAAGAGACAAGCAGTTCAGATTCAAATCAGGATGAGGCACAACAAAACCAATGTTTTCAGTGAGATGGACAGCTGAGAAGAATCTAGGGATGAGGAAACAGTACAACTTGGTATTCCTAGACTTGGAGAAAGCGTTATGGCAAGGTCCCAAGAAAGCTGATTTTGGCAGTCCTGCGATGGTGCAAAGTCTCAGAAACATTGGTAGAAATGGTGCAGGTTATGTACAATGACACAAGTAGAAACAGTGTCCAAACTCAACAAGGGGTTCACAGTGGGAGTAGGTGTACATCAGAGTTCATCTCAGCCCACTGTTGCTCATGCTGGTGATGGACTACATTAGCAAACGGGTCATAAGGGACAGACCAACAATGCTGCTGTATACAGATAATGTGGCATTACAGGTAGACTGAAAAAGATCTTCAGCAAAGGATAAGGAATGGAAAGTAAAACAGAAGACGCAAGGGATAACAGTGAGTACAGAGAAGATGGTTGTCATGGAAACAGAAGATGCAAGGGATAACAGTGAGTACAGAGAAGATGGTTGTCATGGGATAACAGTGAGTACAGAGAAGATGGTTGTCATGGGATAACAGTGAGTACAGAGAAGATGGTTGTCAAGGGATAACAGTGAGTACAGAGAAGATGGTTGTCATGGGGTAACAGTGAGTACAGAGAAGATGGTTGTCATGGGATAACAGTGAGTACAGAGAAGATGGTTGTCAAGGGATAACAGTGAGTACAGAGAAGATGGTTGTCATGGGGTAACAGTGAGTACAGAGAAGATGGTTGTCATGGGATAACAGTGAGTACAGAGAAGATGGTTGTCATGGTAACAAAAAGACGAAGTTGGAAGAGGCGGAAAACTGAGATTAAAGGGAAAATAGTGCAATAAATTAACAGCTTCAGGTACCTGGGAGGGGTGGTCGAGGAGAAGACAAGTCTGAATGAGGAGGACAAAACTAAAATTAGAGGAACTTCGGCAAACTGGCACAGAGTGTCAGGGGTAGGGTATGATAGAAGAATGCCAAAGAAGCTGAAAGGTAAGGTGTACAAAACAGCAGTGTAACCAGTACTGCTGTATGGCACAGAAACCTGGTTAGTGAAGGCAGAGCAGTTCAACAAGCTAAAGCTAATGGAAATGAAGTGTCTGATACGGGTGGTAGGATGCACACTGTAGGACAGATAAAGAAATGAGGACATCACAGCAGAAGCCTAAGTAGCTCCCACTGAGGTGAGCAGATTGCAATGGTTCAGGCACATACGCAGGAAAATAGAAGACAATCTGGTGAAGAAGATTTGGGACAGACAGAAAGATGGCAGTAGGAAACAGGAAGTCCAACAAAGAGAAGAACAGATTGCATGAGAGAAGACCTGCGAAGATCAAGCAAGACTGTCAAAAAAGGTGGAAGAGTGGCACTGAATTGGGAGAAATGATGACAACTGACATGACATCCCATCCACATGTAGAAAACTGGAAAAAGGGTGGGGGGGTTGACAATGATGACAAGAAGCTAATACACAGCTGGCACCACTAAGAATGCTCAAGCTGACAAAAGACTTGTTATTAACACTGTCATTAAGTGCAACAACTGGGACTAAGGGTGGTTGTTTTTGCCCACTAATAAACTGGAGCTGCAGCTTACAGACCAAGAAGAGTTTCTTTTGTTAGGCACTGACACAGCTGACTAGACTACTTTAATGGAGTTGTGTCACGGACGAGAAGTACAATTTGGGTGGAAAGGGACCATTCATTTAGGTAAACTGCACTTACAGTCAAAAACAATGGATAGTTTCTTTTCCAAATGCAATGTAGTAGGCTGGACACCACGATGTGAGATGAAGGGATGGGCACTTCACAAGATAATAATACTGGTGGCATGACATGGGGGTGTGGTCTCCCAGTATCACAAACAGTGGTAACATGACATGGGGGTGTGGTCTGCCAGTGATATGACAAGAGGAGTTGCATCTGCCAGTACTGTAAAGAGTGCAGGCACAAGTGAGAGGGCATATGGCACGGTCAGTATTCTAAAAAATGGTAAGATGAAAGCAGGAGGACAGAACACCTTCAAGTATGGGGGATGGGTATGCAGGTACCCCAAATAATGCTGAAATGATAATGGGCGAACAGGGAAATACCAACATTCGAAATACTAGTCACATGATAACTGATGATGGACACTGCCAAAATCCCAAAGAGTTGAGTCATGACCCAAGGGGAAGGGGGACAATTTACTGATAATGGTTTACTATTACCAAGCCAAGACTTGAAAGTTTGGCTTGTGCAATGACAGAAACACAGCAACGAAACATGGAAAGCTGCAAATACAGAATATCGAACACCTTGAATGTCGAACCACCCTACTGCTCCCAACCCAGGAACAAGTGCTAACACGGGCCCAGAAGGAGGGCAAAGTCATACATTTAGTATTGCTGGTCTTTGGCATTCTGCACAACTGTGTTCTGACACATTCAGTTTGAGCGTTCGAGACACAGCTTCGTAACAAGGAACCATTGGTAATAATTCAAGAAATGGTGAAATGACAATGAATGGAGGAAAAGAGATGGCAACGACCAGCATGTCAAAGAACGGTAGCATGACATGGGTGTGAAGCATCTGCAAGTATCCTGAAGAGTGGTCCCTGCTGTATCCGAGCATAAAAAGTGGTAACATGACACAGGTGGGGGGGGGGGTACAACAGGACACCTACTAATGTCACAAACAGTAATGCCAAGACACCCACAAGTACTACAAAGAGTGATGGCATGGCACTTTCATTGGGTGACACACTACCGCCAACCTAAAGTATGGTGACATGATACAGATGATGGACTTAACAAATATGTCGAGTGCTGACATGACACTGGGTGACTGGGCATCTGCCAAAATCACAAAGAGTGGTGACATGATATGGGATGGGGGACTGGCAGGATCCCAAAAAGTGGTGACATAACATGAGGGTAAGGTACCAACTGGTATCCTAAAGAGCGATTATATGACAAAGGAGAGAAGCAGCTGTCAGTACCCCCAAGAATGGTGATATCATATGGGGGGATATGCGCTGCTCGTGAAATCATATGGGGACATAACACGCAGGTGGTGAGTGAAAAGATAACCTGTCATGACATTGAGGGATGGAGTTATTCAAAAGAAGGGTGGCATGACACAAAACAGAAGGTATCTGCCGGCATAGGTCTCGACTTTCCATCTTAAAAATGTGGGACACAACGTCTCACCATGTAGAACAAATGGGCAAAAGTGGGAACACTTACTAACAGCTTCCTAGCAACTTCAACTAGAAAGTTCACAGGATGTTAAAATGTTACTTTATACTTATAAAAAGTACAGTTTTGTACCTACCATAAATGAAGATGTTCGAAGATCCACATTGCTGCAGTCCTTACACTTGGGTAGTCCGCTGTCCTCGGTCGGCCCGAATATCAAAGTATAAGGCTGACGTCGGTCAAGGCACATTTGACTGACATCAGGACGTCAGGGTACAAATGCGCATGACCGACGTCATATCCTCAGTCTTTTCTTGCCCCAGATGTCAGAAGACCCTAAAAATAAAGGTCAAAACCAAAAGACAGCAAACAAACAACCAACCATCCTAGCACTAAAAATATGTACAATATATACAATATACAACATATTGACAACCCAACCCACACAACCGCCTCTAACTACAGAGGTGAAGGAGGAGGTAAATTGGACTGCAGCAATGTGGATCTTGAACATCTACATTTATGGTAGGTACAAAACTGTACTATGTTCTTCATCTCACATTGCTGCAGTCCTTACACTTGGGTAGAATCCCAAAGCAGAGGTAAGGGAGGATGACCAAACTATAAGGAAGCAGGAGCTGCCAAAATGCCCTGCAAAACAGCAGTGGCAAAACCAGCCCTGGATTTAGAGTAAAGTGGTAGGTGATAATGCCTAGAGAAAGTATGCACTGAACTCCAAGTAGCTGCCTCCAAAATATCCTTAGTTGCCACCCCTCAAAAAGCTGTCAAGTGGCAGTAGCCCTAGTGGAATGAGGCCTAATCCCAGCTGGAATCTCCTTGCCATGATGGGAATAACAGAAAGCAATGCAAAACCCAATCCACTTAGAAATAGTTTGTTTTGACACAGGCTTGCCCTGAGAACTCAAAGCAAAAGAAACAAATAACTGCTGAGACTGCCTGAACCCTTTAGTTCTGTCCAAATAATATTGCAACTGCCTGTGTACATCTAAAGTGTGCAAAATCTTTTCCCCTTTATTTTGGGGATTTGCATAAAAAGTAGGCAAATGAATAGTTTGGTTTAAAGCCACACTAGAAACCACTTTAGGCATAAAGGAAGGATTAGTACGTAAAGATACCCTATCCTTATGGAAAATTAAGAAAGGCTCAACCGCCATAAGGGCCTGCAACTCAGAAACCCTTCTTGCAGAGGTAATAGCCAACAAAAAAGCAGTCTTCCATGATAAAAACTTTAATTCAGTAGTAGCTGCAGGCTCAATAGGTTGTACAGTGAGTTTCTCCAACACAAAATTGAGATCCCAAGCAGGAGTAGGAGCTCTTCGTGGGGGTCTTATATTCTTTGCCCCTCTAAGAAATTGCTTGAACAAAGGATGAGAAAACAATGGTGGGTCACAATCATAGTGAGCCGAAACTGCTGCAGCATGAACCTTAATAGAAGAGAAAGACAAACCTTTGTCCAGTAACTCAGTAAGATATTGAAGAGCCACACTTAAATTAGGCTCAGAAACATCAAAATCCTTTGCTGCACTCCAAAATAAAAATCTCTTCCATTTATCTGCGTACACTTTCCTTGTACTAGGCCTTCTAGCTTCCAAAATAACATTCAAAACTTGCTGTGGAAGTGGAGGCCCACTATGGTTCAAAACAGAATATGCCAGGCTGTTAGGTGCAGAGAGTGAAGCTTGACATTGAGCAAATGACTGTCCTCCTGAGACAACAGGTGTGGAATCGAAGGCAAAGGCCATGGAGGCTTCCGTACCAGGCTTCTCAATAATGGGTACCAATGCTGTCGAGGCCAATCTGGAGCTATCAAAATCATCCTTGGCTTGTCTTGTCTGGCCTTTAGTAGTACCTTTGGGAGGAGAGGCAGAGGCGGAAAGGCATACACATGAAGATTGCTCCAATTGAAAGAAAGAGCATCCACTTTCCAAGCTGTGGGATGAAACCTTTTGTGCAAAACTTTGGCAGCTGGTGGTTTAGTGGAGAAGCAAACAGATCTATGTCTGGAGTTCCCCATGACACTGTCAATTTCTGAAATACATGAGGATCCAATTTCCACTCGTGGGGATCCATAATTTGTCTGCTCAACACATCTGCTAAGGAGTTCTGTGCTCCGGCAGAAACCTTGCCTGAAGATTTAGCTGTAAACTGAGAGCAGTCTCCCACAAAATCATTGCTTGCCTACATAGAGGATAAGAATGTGTTCCGCCTTGCTTGTTGATGTACCACATGACAGTTGTGTTGTCTGTTAGAATCAACACCTGCCCTGGAAGAAGTAAATCCTTGAAAGCTATTAATGCAAACTGGACTGCTAACATCTCTTTCAAGTTGATATGTAGATGTTGTAGTCTGGCAGGCCACTTGTCTTGTATCCACTTTCCATTCAGATGAGCTCCCCAAGCTTTGTCTGAGGCATCTGTCGTTAGAATCTGACTCGCCTCTGGCCGGGTCACAGAGAGTCCCTTGTTTAGGTGACATTCCTGAGCCCACCACAACAATTCCTTTTGAATGCAAGGTATTATTTGAATGACAGTGTCCAAATCCTGGCAGTGCTGTGTCCATACATTTTGAGATACCATTGTAGCTTCCTCATATGCAGTTTGGCATTGGGAAGCACCAGAATACAAGATGCCATGAACCCCAAGGCTTGAAGGACTGTCTTTGCAGTCAGCCTGGACTGATGAGACAACTGATGAAAGTAAAGGGAAAGATTATTTTGTTTGTCCGGGGTCAAAAAGGCCATCTGGGATGCTGTATTCAGTCTCACACCCAGAAAGCACATGTCCTGAGAGGGTACTAGACTGGACTTTATTTCGTTCACAGAATACCCCAGGCATCTTAGCACTGCTATCACATAATCCAAATGATGAAGAAGCTTGTCCCTTCCTTGAGCCAGAATCAGGCAATCGTCCAAATAAGGATAGATCTGTATTCCTTTTAACCTGAGGAAAGCTATCATTGGAGCCAGAACTTTCGTGAACACTCTGGGCGCAGTAGATAAGCCAAAGGGCAATGCAGAGAACTGATAATGAGAAGTCCCAGCTCGAAAACGCAGATACTTCCTGCAACTCAGTCTGATAGGAACATGAAGATAAGCCTCCTTGAGATCCAAAGTTACCATCCAATGATCTTTGCCCAGCAGAGGTAAAAGCTGCTGTAACGTCAACATTTTGAACTTGGGAATGTCCAGATAAGTGTTGAGGATAGATAAGTCCAAAATTGGTCTCCACGTGTTCCCTTTCTTTGGTACTAGGAACAGGCGAGAATAAAATCCTAGGCCCACTTCTGGCATAGGGACCGGCTGTATGGCCCCTATTTGGAGTAACAGAGAAATTTGCTTGTGAGCCTCTATTCTTTGTTGAGGAGGAACGTCTGGCATGCCTTTGAAAGGAGGCAAGGTATGGAAATAAAACCTGTAACCGTGGTGTATGATATCCAATACCCATCTGTCTTGGGTAATTAAACTCCAATTTTCTTTGAAAAGTGCCAACCTTCCTCCCAAAGGTGCTGCCAGACGAGAAGGCTCTGGCAGCTGAAAAGGTAGGTCATTGGGTCTGTTTATGAAAGGACTGACCCCTGCCCTCACCGAAGACTGTGCAGGAGAACTCCCTGTTCTAGGCCTGAAAGAGCCCTGAGCTCTGCCCCTACCACGTCTAGATCTACCCCTAGACTGGGAATCATAAGAAGGATACGTCCACCCTTTAGTAGGCCAATTTCTACTAAACTTTGGAGGCTGAACCTGCAAAAAATCTTTAACAGTCTGCATAGACTTAGCCTTGTCTTCCATTTTCTTTAAAACTGCCTCAACAGGAGAACCAAACAACACATCAGATTGTAAAGGAGCATCTAAAATCCTTGTTTTAACATGGTCAGATAAATTCTGATCCCTCAGCCAGGCGTGCCTGCGAAGAACTGACCCAGTGGCAGCCACCCTAGACGAGGCCTGTACAGCATCAAAACCACATTGCAAAGAATGCTTACCCACCTGTTCAGAAACATGTACTAAATTTTGTAACTCTTTACAATCAATACCTTCCGCCAGAGCATCAACCTTAGACTTCAATTGTGAAAGGAGATAGTTTTGGTATTTCAACATGTGAAACTGGCAATTCAAAGCCCTCATAGCTAGAGTGGAAGAAGTATAAACTTTCTTTCCCCATCTGTCCAAGGCCCTGGCCTCTTTATCTGTAGGAACCGGATTCTTGACAACAGAAGCCTTAACACCTTTAGGCCCCTGACTAACAGTTTCTGGGTCCGCCCTAGGACTCTTAAAAAGATACTTATGAGCCTCAGGCACCCTGTAATACCTATCCGGTTTAACAGGAGCAGGAGGCAAAGAATCAGGATTAAGAGAAGCCTCTGTAAAACATCTTCCACCACATCCAAAACAGGAGGTATAGCCAAAGGCCTATGCTGGGGTAAAACAAAAATTCCCTAAGCCTTTTCCTGGAATCAGAGAAGTCCTGACCTTCCCACTTAAAATGCTCCCTCATGGAATGAAGAGTTTCTGAAAAAGAAAAATCCTCAGGAGGAGAAGCAGAAGGAGTAGAATCATCCACATCAGAATCAGAATAAGGGGAATACTCCTGCAAGTCTTCAGCCGAAGACTCTGAAACATCCGAAGCCTGCTCAAAACTCCCTAGCTCAGGCTCCACCCTAGGTCTCTTATCAGGAGGGGGCAAAGAACCCCTAATCAAAGTAATCAAATCTTCTGCCATTTTAAGCATATGCTTCTTGGGCACAGTTCCAGAAGAACTAGGGGTGACACCAACTGAAGCTAAACCTGGCCTGCCTCTGGGAGAAGCCTTGGAAACAGAAGGAGAGGGCCTAACCACCCTAGGAAGGGAGAGGAGTATAGTAACCTGAGAAGCCCCATCAGCCTGACCTGCCTCCTGAGAGGCCACATCCTGCAATAACAAAGTCTCTCCCTGGGATCCCAAAGAAACCTCCGGTGGAACCACCGGCTCCACCGACACCTCTAAAGAACCGGCGTCCCGCACGGACGGTTCTTCTAGCCTAGGCTTAACTGCTTTGTCCTTGCGCTTCTTGAAGCGGGCGGAGCATCCGGCGGCATTTTATAATTGCACCGCTTCAAGACTAACCTGGCACAATCTAACCTTCTCTTTATAGTGCGCTTATTGAATCTAGCACAAGAGCGACACCCAACAACGTCGTGCTCAGGCCCTAAACAAGGAATACACAAAGTATGATAGTCTCTATGCGGTATCTGTTTCCCACAAGAAATACAATTATTCACTTTTTCTGACATCCGGTAAACCACTGAGGCAAGAAAAAACTAAAATATTCCCCAACGGGGTACTTAGCCAACTTTGACTCGGTCTGAAACTCCGAAATCGAAAAATTTCAGAACGTCAACCGGCACTTGCAATGCTGCTTCTGCATCGGACCATGCGGCAAAAAAGACTAAGGATATGACGTCGGTCATGCGCATTTGTACCCTGACGTCCTGATGTCAGTCAAATGCGCCTTGACCGACGTCAGCCTTATACTTTGATATTCGGGCCGACCGAGGACAGCGGACTACCCAAGTGTAAGGACTGCAGCAATGTGAGATGAAGAACATCAATATTTTGTTGAATTAATATGATTTAGTGTTATTTACCATGGATAAAGACATCCTTAACATTGCATTTACAAAAAGACATTCAATGTGGAATAGTGATTAACATATACTTTTCAATACTGTAAATGAGGACATTCCCCACAATGAGGTACCCTTGGGAGGTACGTTTGTCAGTATCCAAAAAAGCCTTGGCACGTGCCAAAATTTCAAAGAAAGGGGATACAACCGAGCAACCTGCCAATATTCCAAAAGAGGTGTATGAAGCTATGGAGTGGGGGAATAAGGCGCTGCAGATTTCAACAAAAGGGCTTAGGGGAGAAAGGCAGCCTTACAGTGTCAATGCTTGTGAAACTGTGGATGGTGCAGTGGTAACTTTGTCACCTCACAGCAAGAGGTTCTCCAGTTCGATTCTTGGCCGGGGTGCCTTCTGTGCGGAGTGTGCATGTCCTCCCTGTGTTCGTGTGGGTTTCCTCTGGGTGCTCTGGTTTCCACCCACGCTATAAAGACCTGCATCTGGAGTGTTTCTCCCCGGGCCTCCACTGAAAATTGGCTTTGTTCCAAGTCTCACTTTTATGGTTAACAAATGTTAAATAAAATACACTTTGCTATGTCCCTAGATGAATATATCCACCGTTTTACAGACTCACCATCATCGGTAGAAAAATTCCACCCCGATCTAGAGTGACAACTTTTACATCTCAGCATAAGCATTTCTCCAGGTGTCACAAAAGGAATGAAGCCTTGTAATAAAATAGGGTCCTGATTCGCAACAGTGAACTGAAAAAGTGACTGCCCACCTGAAACTTCACCAGACTGTGCAGGTCCCCAAAAGTCAGACAGCGCATTATCACACTGTGCAAGTCCACAGAAGTCAGGCAGTACATTACCAACTATGCAGGTCCTCATAAGTCAGACAGCACATTACCAAACTGTGGAGAGTCCTGGAAGTCGGACAGCACGTCAAAGGACAGTGGAGGTGCCCAAAACTCAGACAGCACATCACCAGACTGTGCAGGTCCCCAGAAGTCAGACAGCACATTACCAGACTATGCAGGTGTCCAAAAGTCAGATAGCACATTAACAGATTGTGCAGGTCCCCAGAATGCAAACGGCACATTACAAGACTGTGCAGGTCCCCACGAGTCAGACAGCACATTACCACACTGTGCAGGCCACCAGAACTCAGCATATTACCAGACTGCGAAGGTCCTCAGAATTCAGACAAAACACTACCAGACTGTGCAAGTCATGAGAAATCAGACAGCATATTACCACTCTGCGCAGGTCCCCAGTAGTCAGACAGCAAATTATCAGACTATGCAGGTCCCGAGACACCAGACAGCAAATTAACACACTGTACAGATCCTCAGAAGTCAGACAGCACATTACCAAACTGTGCAGTTTTCCAGAAGTTAGACAGCACACTACCACACTGTGGAGAGCCCCAGAAGTTAGACAGCACATCAATGGAAAGTGCAGGTCCTCAGAAGTCAAACAGCACATTGTGCAGGTCTCCAGAAGTCAGACAGCACATTAACAAACTGTGCAGGTCCCCAGAAGTCAGACAGCACATTAACACTGTCAGAGTCTTCAGAAGTCAGACAGCACATTACCACAATGCAGGTCTCCAGAAGTGAGACAGCACATCACCAGACTGTGCAGGTCCCCAGAAACCAAACAGCATATTACCAGACTGGGCAGGCCCCAGAAACCAGACAGCATATTACCAGACTGTGAAGAGCCCTAAATGTTAGGGGGCATGTTTCTAGAAGGTGCAGGCTCCCAGAAGTTAGAGACAGCACATTACCAGACTGTGAATAGCCCTAAATGTTAGGGGCTATGTAACTAGACAGTGCAGGGCCCCATACATTTGAAGGTATAAAACCAGACTGCATAGAGACTCATAACACTGGCAGCACATTACCAGAGTATGCAGATCCCACAAGTCTAGAAATATATACTCACAATGTTAAGGATCTCGTATGTTTGGCCTCCTACACACAGACAGTGCAGGATGCCATAAAGTCTGGCAGTTCATACCTGGAATGTGCAGATGTCTCAAGTTTGGCAACCTTTTGTCTCACTATTAAGGACGGTATAATATGACAGTGTACACCCAGGTACTGGAGACCACTAAGTACTAAAGCAGACACACTTTGCAAGCTCCCAGCCCAAACACAGAATGAACAGGGTCACAGGACGAGACCACTAAGTACTAGAGCAGATACAGACACAGTGCACGCTCCCAGCCCAAACACAGAATGAACATGGTCACAGGACGAGACCACTAAGTACTAAAGCAGATACACACACAGTGCAAGCTCCCAGCCCAAACACAGAATGAGCAGGGTCACAGGACGATACCACTAAATACTAAAGCAGATACACACACTGTGCAAGCTCCCAGTCCAAACACAGAATGAACAGGGTCACAGGACGAGACCACTAAGTACTAAAGCAGATACACACACTGTGCAAGCTCCCAGCCCAAACACAGAATGAACAGGGTCACAGGATGAGACCACTAAGTACTAAAGCAGATACACACACTGTGCAAGCGCCCAGCCCAAACACTGAATGAACAGGGTCACAGGACGATACCACTAAGTACTAAAGCAGATACACACACTGTGCAAGCTCCCAGCCCAAACACAGAATGAACAGGGTCACAGGATGAGACCACTAAGTACTAAAGCAGATACACACAATGTGCAAGCGCCCAGCCCAAACACTGAATGAACAGGGTCACAGGACGATACCACTAAGTACTAAAGCAGATACACACACTGTGCAAGCTCCCAGCCCAAACACAGAATGAACAGGGTCACAGGACGAGACCACAAAGTACTAAAGCAGATACACACACTGTGCAAGCTCCAGTCCAAACACAGAATGAGCAGGGTCACAGGACGAGACCACTAAGTCCTAAAGCAGATACACACACTGTGCAAGCTTCCAGCCCAAACACAGAATGAGCAGGGTGACAGGACGAGACCACTAAGTACTAAAGCAGATACACACACTGTGCAAGCTCCCAGTCCAAACACAGAATGAACAGGGTCACAGGACGATACCACTACATACTAAAGCAGATACACACACTGTGCAAGCTCCCAGTCCAAACACAGAATGAGCAGGGTCACAGGATGAGACCACTAAGTACTAAAGCAGATACACACACTGTGCAAGCTCCCAGTCCAAACACAGAATGAACAGGGTCACAGGACGAGACCATTAAGTACTAAAGCAGATACACACACTGTGCAAGCTCCCAGCCCAAACACAGAATGAACAGGGTCACAGGACGAGACCACTAAAGTACTAAAGCAGATACACACACTGTGCAAGCTCCCAGCCCAAACACAGAATGAGCAGGGTCAAAGGACAAGACCACTAAGTACTAAATCAGATACACACACTGTGCAAGCTCCCAGTCCAAACACAGAATGAACAGGGTCACAGGAAGAGACAAGTAAGTACTAAAGCAGATACACACACTGTGCAAGCTCCCAGCCCAAACACAGAATGAGCAGGGTCACAGGAAGAGACCACTAAGTACTAAAGCAGATACACACACTGTGCAAGCTCCCAGCCCAAACACAGAATGAGCATGGTCACAGGACAAGACCACTAAGTACTACAGCAGATACAGACACTGTGCAAGCTCCCAGCCCAAACACAGAATGAACAGGGTCACAGGACGAGACCACTAAGTACTAAAGCAGATACAGTCACTGTGCAAGCTCCCAGCCCAAACATAGAATGAGCAGGGTCACAGGACGATACCACTAAGTACTAAAGCAGATACACACACACTGTGCAAGCACCCAGCACAAACACAGCATGAACAGGGTCACAGGATGAGACCACTAAGTACTAAAGCAGATACACACACTGTGCAAGTTCCCAGTCCAAACACAAAATGAACAGGGTCACAGGACGAGACCACTAAGTACTAAAGCAGATACACACACTGTGCAAGCTCCCAGTCCAAACACAGAATGAGCAGGGTCACAGGACGAGACCACTAAGTACTAAAGCAGATACACACACTGTGCAAGCTCCCAGACCAAACACAGAATGAGTAGGGTCACAGGACGATACCACTAAGTACTAAAGCAGATACACACACTGTGCAGGCTCCCAGCCCAAACACAGAATGAGCAAGGTCACAGGATGAGACCACTAATACTAAAGCAGATACCCACACTGTGCAAGCTCCCAGCCCAAACACAGAATGAGCAGGGT
Source organism: Protopterus annectens (assembly GCF_019279795.1). NCBI lineage: Eukaryota > Metazoa > Chordata > Ceratodontiformes > Protopteridae > Protopterus > Protopterus annectens. The sequence goes on from NC_056744.1 coordinate 1,829,499,128, forward strand.
CACAGGATGTGAAAACTAAGTACTAGAGCAGATACAGACACTGTGCAAGCTCCCAGCCCAAACACAGAATGAGCAGGGTCACAGGACGAGACCACTAAGTACTAAAGCAGATACACACACTGTGCAAACACCCAGCCCAAACACATAATGAGCAGGGTCACAGGACGAGACCATTAAGTACTAAAGCAGATACACACACTGTGCAAGCTCCCAGCCCAAGCACAGAATGAACAGGGTCACAGGATGAGACCACTAAGTACTAAAGCAGATACACACACAGTGCAAGCTCCCAGTCCAAACACACAATGAGCAGGGTCACAGGACGAGACCACTAAGTACTAAAACAGATACACACACTGTGCAAGCTCCCAGTCCAAACACACAATGAGCAGGGTCACAGGACGAGACCACTAAGTACTAAAGCGGATACACACACTGTGCAAGCTCCCAGCCCAAACACAGAATGAGCAGGGTCACAGGACAAGACCACTAAGTACTAAAGCAGATACAGACACTGTGCAAGCTCCCAGTCCAAACACACAATGAGCAGGGTCACAGGACGAGACCACTAAGTACTAAAGCAGATACACACACTGTGCAAGCTCCCAGTCCAAACACACAATGAGCAGGGTCACAGGACGAGACCACTAAGTACTAAAGCAGATACACACACTGTGCAAGCTCCCAGTTCAAACACAGAATGAACAGGGTCACAGGACGAGACCACTAAGTACTAAAGCATATACACACACTGTGCAAGCTCCCAGTCCAAACACAGAATGAGCAGGGTCACAGGACGATACCACTAAGTACTAAAGCAGATAAACACACTGTGCAAGCTCCCAGCCGAAACACAGAATGAGCAGGGTCACAGTACGAGACCACTAAGTACTAAAGCAGATACACACACTGTGCAAGCTCCCAGCCCAAACAAAGAATGAGCAGGGTCACAGGACGATACCACTAAATACTAAAGCAGATACACACACTGTGCAAGCTCCCAGTCCAAACACAGAATGAACAGGGTCACAGGACGAGACCACTAAGTACTAAAGCAGATATACACACACTGTGCAAGCTCCCAGTCCAAACACAGAATGAGCAGGGTCACAAGACGATACCACTAAGTACTAAAGCAGATAAACACACTGTGCAAGCTCCCAGTCCAAACACAGAATGAGCAGGGTCACAAGACGATACCACTAAGTACTAAAGCAGATACACACACTGTGCAAGCTCCCAGCCCAAACAAAGAATGAGCAGGGTCACAGGACGATACCACTAAATACTAAAGCAGATACACACACTGTGCAAGCTCCCAGTCCAAACACAGAATGAGCAGGGTCACAGGACGAGACCACTAAGTACTAAAGCAGATACACACACTGTGCAAGCTCCCAGCCCAAACACAGCATGAGCAGGGTCACAGGACGAGACCACTAAGTACTAAAGCAGATGCACACACTGTGCAAGCTCCCAGTCCAAACACAGAACGAGCAGGGTCACAGGACGATACCACTAAGTACTAAAGCAGATACACACACTGTGCAAGCTCTCAGCCCAAACACAGAATGAACAGGGTCACAGGATGAGACCACTAAGTACTAAAGCAGATACACACACTGTGCAAGCTCCCAGCCCAAACGCAGAAAGAGCTGGGTCACAGAACGAGACCACTAAGTACTAAAGCAGATACACACAATGTGCAAGCTCCCAGTCCAAACACAGAATGAACAGGGTCACAGGACGAGACCACTAAGTACTAAAGCAGATACACACACTGTGCAAGCTCCCAGCCCAAACACAGAATGAACAGGGTCACAGGATGAGACCACTAAGTACTAAAGCAGATACACACACTGTGCAAGCGCCCAGCCCAAACACTGAATGAACAGGGTCACAGGACGATACCACTAAGTACTAAAGCAGATACACACACTGTGCAAGCTCCCAGTCCAAACACAGAATGAACAGGGTCACAGGACGAGACCACTAAATACTACAGCAGATACACACACTGTGCAAGCTCCCAGCCCAAGCACAGATTGAGCAGGGTCACAGGACGAGACCACTAAGTCCTAAAGCAGATACACACACTGTGCAAGCTCCCAGCCCAAACACAGAATGAACAGGGTCACAGGACGATACCACTAAGTACTAAAGCAGATACACACACTGTGCAAGCTCTCAGCCCAAACACAGAATGAACAGGGTCACAGGATGAGACCACTAAGTACTAAAGCAGATACACACACTGTGCAAGCTCCCAGCCCAAACACAGAATGAGCAGGGTCACAGGACGATACCACTAAGTACTAAAGCAGATACAGACACTGTGCTAGCTCCCAGCCCAAACACAGAATGAACAGGGTCACAGGATGAGACCACTAAGTACTAAAGCAGATACAGACACTGTGCAAGCTCCCAGCCCAAACACAGAATGAGCAGGGTCACAGGACGATACCACTAAGTACTAGAGCAGATACAGACACTGTGCTAGCTCCCAGCCCAAACACAGAATGAACAGGGTCACAGGATGAGACCACTAAGTACTAAAGCAGATACAGACACTGTGCAAGCTCCCAGCCCAAACACAGAATGAGCAGGGTCACAGGACGTGACCATTAAGTATTAAAGCAGATACACACACTGTGCAAGCTCCCAGTCCAAACACAGAATGAGCAGGGTCACAGGACGTGGCCACTAAGTACTAGAGCAGATACAGACACTGTGCAAGCTCCCAGCCCAAACACAGAATGAGCAGGGTCCTACAGGACTGGAAGCCCATATAAAGACTATGCAGGACTCCAGATGTCTGGCAAGCTGATAAACAGATACTGTAGAGTCCCATAAGTATGACATGTCGTACTCAACAGTGTGCAGGGCCCCACGTGTATTAGCCCATTTTAAAACTACAAAGTACTCCATAAGTCTGCAAAACGGTTGCATCTTCATAATTGCAGTGCTTTTCTGCCAACTCCCTTCACTCCAAAAGCTCCAGATGTCCATGTCCATACATACTAGCGCCACTGTCTTCCTCAAACCCATCTCACTCAATTACTATAATTTACAGACATACAAAACGTCCTCCAACAACAATCCTCCTAGAGACTGGCCTTTCTGTCCACATCTGGGCAGACAGGAACATTACCTTGACCCCTCATCCTTTTTCAGGTATTGGACACTTACCAACATCTGTGAGCTGTTGAAGGGGCCATACACTTCCGCATCATTGGTGTTCTCCCATCTGTACTCCCACATCTCTTCCTGCTCCATTTCACTTCCTGTAAAACAAACAAGCAGAAAGACATTATTTTCACCAGTAGTTTAGGCTCATCTAAAAAACAGTACAGGGACTTTGAAAATGATATTCAGTGTCAAATGCCTTCTGTATCTCATGTGCTGATGTGACAGTGAGGCTTCTGCTTGCAATGTTTGCACACTACCAGTGTTCTGGGAAGGGGTGGGTGGCTGGGGCATGTTAGTCAAAACACTGTTGTACCACTGCTGCCAGCTGAAACCCATGGTGGCACCCTCAAAAACAGGATGGATGGTGAAACACATGCACTGTAATGAATATATTCACTGTACAGTCTCTACATGCATGTGCGGGGGAACTAAAACTTCCCCTAGCAACAAAATGACAGGCACTATTAAGGAAATGCCTTGTAAATAAATACTCTGTGGGAAATGTTGCTTGATAAAAAATAATATTTCTTCCTATACCACTGTAAATGTGAAAATCAGCTATTGCAAGATGTCTCACTGTCTAGAATGCTTAGGACAACTGCCACAGAACCTTCTAATAGCAACAGAACCTTTGGAGAATGATCTACATGGTTTCACTGTGACATTTTTGGAAAGACAACTGGAGCGAGAACATCTGCAGGCTAAGGGGAAGCAAAACACCTTATGTGAGACAAAATTGCTATACTGGGATGTTTTGTTACCATTTGAAACTGAATGAAAACTTGATGTGCATTGCATCAAACTATGATTTACTGACATCTGGACTGAATTCAGAGAATTATTAACTTCCAGAATTTCTTCTGTGTTTATCTGACAATGACTGTTTTCATCAGACAATTTGATCAATTTAACTCAGAACATTACTTTAGAAAGATATCCAAAGCCCTACAATACCTGTATCTCTCTCCCTCCATCATCACTAAAGGACATACAAGTGCTTTCTAAGATGAAGTACACTTCCTCTGTGGGGCCAGATGACATACTAGGCTGTTTGTTAACTAGGTACCAAACATTCCCTGGAAGAGCCTCTCCACAAGTTATTTAACCTCAGGCTGACTAAATGCTCAGTCCCGGACATAGAGCATACAGCCCTGGAGGTGTGACTCCATAAAGCTGGCCCTACTACTGAACCCAAAAACTATATGCCCATCAGTCTGACAAATGTTATTTCTAAGACCATGGAACACATTATAATAGACCAAACAAAAACAGATATTAAAAAAAACTAATCAGACTAGATCCCCAACAATTTGGTTTGGTAAAAGTAGATCCTATACAATGAACTTGGTAAACTTCTTTGAAGAGGTAAGACAAGCTGTTGACAGTGATCACACTGTACGCACATCCGACCTTGACTTGTACGCACATCCGACCTTGATTTGGGCAAGGCATGTCATACCATCCCCCAAAGTAAGATAAATGCATTACAGACAGAATCCTACATGAGATGGACAGACAACTGGCTAAAAGACAGAAATAACATAGTGTAGTTGTTAGGGTGAGGGTCAGAGGACATGAATGTGACCAGTGGTGCCCCGCATTGCTCAACATTGTTACCACATTTGTTCAATGTTTACTTCTCTGATCTACAGAATAAAATCCGAAACCTATGACTAACCAAGTTTGCAAGTCACTACAATCTGGCAGTTGTTGTCAAATCTCCTCTGACACAAAAGCCCCGTAGTAGGAACTTAAACTTATAATTTTAAATTCTTACCCAGTGCTGTTGCCTTCACTTAAAATGACTACTCCAAATCAGAGATCAAAGCTACTCCCCTCAGGAACAGCCAAGAAAGTATAACAACTTTGGTCAGACCCATCAGCTGCCAGCAGACCGCTACAAAAATATTTTTGGCTTCATTTACAAAATGACTCCACGTGCAACTGCGTTTGTGACCCTGGATAATCTGGTGCCTCATAGAAGACACTTGGACTGTTTGAGTGTGTGACATCGACACACACTGAACATGCTACATTACGTCTTGATTTATCATTCGCACCATCTTCACTGTACTATTAACATAGCCAGCTATGTTCCTGTACTTTGAATTACTGTAAACGGATACTTTACATATAAAATTGTGTTAATATAACAAGGTCACGGCTGAAAAGACTCAATAGACCAGCTCACCTATCAGTTATTAAACTGTAAAATAACAAAAAAGGAATACTTGGTGTATTAAAAAAGTTTAAATTAAATACTAAAAAATGTAAAATTGTCTAATTTGACAGACAAACCATTCCCTCGGCATATATCTTTTAGTTATGTACTCACCATAACTTTAGATGTTTGGGATCCATCTCGCCTACATTCTGTACTGATGGGCTTGGAGCCGATCCCTCGGCTCCAACTCGGCACGCTTATGCTATAGAGCGAGGCCTCTTATTGGCTGAGCTATTTTTTATCCCAGGATGCACCACCACTAATCCCCCAGATCTTGTTTGTCCGCATTCATGCACACATGCACAACTTGTTTATATAACATTGTTAGATGTTTCAAGATGAAACAACAGGATTCGGACCTTCTGATATCCTCTGATCTCCAAGGAAGGGGGAAGGAGGGTGGGTTATTAGGAATGTAGGCGAGATGGATCCCAAACATCTAAAGTTATGGTAAGTACATAACTAAAAGATGTTATGTGATCCTATCTCGCCTACATTCTGTACTGATGGGACAGCGTCCCTAGCACCTAAATCCCGGGTGGCTCATTGGAAAACACTCCTGAGCACTGTGGAACCAAATGAAGCTCGTCCTCTAGATGCCACATCCAATTTGTAATGAGAAATAAAGGTGTGAGGAGAAGACCATGTAGCCGCAGCACAAATGTCACTAATGGCAAGCTTAGAATGAAATGCTACCGAAGTAGCCATAGCCCTTGTAGAATAAGCTTTGACAGAGGTCGTAAGCTCTTTGTTAGAATAAGAATAAGCTTGAGTAATACAGTCCCTGATCCATTTGGCAATAGTGACCTTTGTGACGGCTTTGAACAATTTATTGTCCGCAAAGGATACAAACAACTGATCTGTTTTCCTTGTTTGTTTGGTCCTGTCTAAATAAAAACGCAACTGCCTGTGGACATCTAATGTGTGGAATATGAATTCCGCTTTGTTAGAATATTTTGGAAAAAAACTGGAAGTTCTAACGATTGTTGTAGGCAGAAACTGGAACAAACTTTAGGGACAAAGGTAGGATTTGGCCTGACAGATGCTCTGTCTTTGTGAAAAACCAAGTACGGGGGGTTTACAGACAAAGCTTGAAGCTCTGAAACTCTTCTGGCAGAAGTAATTGCCACCAGAAAAGCAGTCTTCCACGAAAGAAATTTTAGATCACATGTAGCTGCCAGTTCGAAGGGGGAGGAAGTTAAGGCGCGTAACACCACATCGAGATCCCATGGAGGAGCAGGATGAGAAATCGGAGGTCTTAAAAGCGCAGCACCTTTCAAGAAGGTCTTGCACAATCTGTTGCTCATTAAAGGTGGGTTTATAGATTCGTGAAAATTGGAAATAGCTGCCAATTGAACCTTGATGGTAGAGACTGAAGAACCTTGATTGAAAAGAGAAGTCAAAAATTTTAGTACTTCTGCCACGGGAATAGTGATGGGATCCAGGCCCTGGAGTTGAGCCCAAATAGCAAATCTTTTCCATTTGCTAGAATACAGTTTCTTTGTAGCGGACTTATGGGCCGAAGATAATATGTGTACAACCTCTGGATCCAATGTATGACTCCTGACTATAGTCGGAAGAGGAGGAGCCAAGCCGTCAATCTTAAGGTGTGCAGGGACTGGTGGAATAGTCCCGACTGATGAACCAAAAGGTCTGGGATCTGATCCAGGAACCATGGACCTTCCAGAGCATATTTCCGAAGATAGGGGAACCATACTTGACGAGGCCAGTAAGGAGCAACTAAGATCATTTTGCTCCCCAAGAGAGATGCCTTTTGGATCACCCTGGGAAGGAGAGGAACTGGGGGGAAGGCATAAAGCAAGCCGGTGTGCCAAGGACGGGCTAGTGCGTCCATGGGGCTCTTCCCCGGAGCCGGGGTTAGGGAGAAGAATTTTTTACACTTCGCATTTAATGGAGTCGCGAAGAGGTCGCAACACGGAACTCCCCATCTGCTGAAAATCTGACTCGCAACTGTCATGTTCAGAGACCATTCGTGAGGAGAGAGGATGGTTCTGCTCAGTCTGTCGGCTATCACATTGGACTTGCCCGGGATATGAGTAGCCACTAGAAAGCGTTTGGTCGAGACTGCCCATTCCCAGACTCTCATGGCCTCTCTGCAAAGAGGATAGGATCTGGTCCCTCCCTGTTTGTTCAGGTACCAGACAACTGACATGTTGTCTGAGTGAATGGCAATTACGCCCTGAGGGAGGTAATCGTGAAGGGCTTGGAGGGACAGAAGCACCACCCTCATTTCTAGGATGTTGATATGAAGTAGGGTCTCTTCTGGGTGCCATTTGCCTTGGACTGACCTGCCCAGGGAATGCCCCCCCCACCCCATCTGGGAGGCGTCCGTGGTCAAAGTGGCCGCAGGAGGAGGTAGAACAAAGGGTCGTCCCTGATCCAAATTGGAGGGCACTAGCCACCAGCGAAGATCCCATTTGCATGTTTCCGTGATCCATATGAGGTGACTGAGAGGGAGTTCCTGAAAGGACCACTGAGCTGAAAGGAGCCACTGGAGAATTCTCATGTGCAACCTTGCCAAGGGGACTAGAAGAACCGTGGCGGACATGGATCCTAATAGCTGCAGGACCATTCTGGCTGGGGCTTTGGACCTGGGAAGTAAGGCTCGAACTTGAGTCTGTATGGTTTGTATTCTGTCTGTAGGTAGATAGACCCGCATTTGGTTTGAGTCTATCTCTACCCCTATGAATCTTATTCGTTGAGATGGCAGCAACACAGACTTTGGCCAATTGAAGGTAATTCCAAGGGAATTGCCCAGTGATATAGTGGCTTGTAGGCTCCGCAGTAGTAGATGCTTGGAGGCGGCAGTTAGGAGCCAGTCGTCTAGATACGGAAACACCTGGAATCCTAGACTTCTCAGGTGAGCAGTCACGACTGCCAAGCACTTGGTGAACACCCTGGGGGCTGTGGTGAGACCAAAGGGCAGCGTGCGGAACTGAAAATGACTGCCTCCTAGGCTGAAGCGCAGATGTCTCCTGGACGCTTGATGTACCATGATATGGTAATAAGCATCCTTGAGATCTATGGAGCACATCCAAACACCTTTCTCCAGCAATGGGAGAATGGTTTGTAGGGTGACCATTCGGAACTTGGACTTTCTGACTGAACGGTTTAGAATGCTGAGGTCCAAAATGGGCCTCAAGTCCCCGGTCTTTTTTGGCACCAAAAAGAATCTTGAGTAAGTCCCTAATCCGATCTGGTCTGCGGGGACCGGTTGGATGACTCCTTTTTGCAGCAGCTTTGAAACTTCTGAGGCTGCAGTATCCCGTTGACTGGGTGGCGGGTCCGGGATTTTTTTGGACTGAGGTGGGGAGTGAGAGAAAGGGATGGTGTAACCTCTGGCGATAATTCGAAGCACCCATCGGTCCTGAGTGATACCATCCCAGGCTTTCAGGTGCTTCGAAAAACGACCCCCGACTGGCTCCGGAGCTGCACAGTCGGGCAATCCCTCAGGGACTGTGAAAAGCTGAAGAGCCACGAAAGGACTCGCGGTCTCCAGTGTTGCGAGGGCCTCTGCCGCCTCTGGGACGGCGTCTTCCTGAAGAATTTCCCCCTCCCCTGCCTCTGGAAGGGGGATCATCCTGCTGAGAGGGGTAAGGCTTCTGAGATCTACGGAACCACATTTTCCCTCCTCTTTTAGCCTTGGGATAAGGCTGAAAGGGAGTGGAAAATCGTGCCCCTACGGCAGTCAGAGTCTTACCCTCCTGTTCGCAGCGGGTCAGTGTGTCCTTTACCTTGGGTCCAAACAGGGAGGACCCATCAAAGGGGGCGTCGGCAAAGGAAGACTTAAAGGCCTCCGAGAAGTGACACAAGCGGAGCCAGGCTTGTCTCCGTAGAGCAATGCCAGTACCTGCCGCTCTACTCGCCCCTTCGGCCGCATAAGAAATGAGCCTCATGGACGAGTTCGAAATGGACGACAATGTAGCCAGCTGAGAGCCAACCGTCTGGGCCAGCTCCTCAGGCAGGTTACCCAAGAGGGTATCGGAAAGTTCTTTAATCAGATCCCTCTGAAATCTAGTAAAGTGCGTAAGGTAGTTCAAGGACCTTAATGTAAAGGCCGCTGAACTTAGGGTGCGCTTTCCGTACCGATCCATGCTCCTAGACTCCTTATTAGGAGGATGGACGGACATCGAAGCCTCTGCTACATCTTGCTGGGTAGCAGATGCCACCACCAAAGCATCTACAGCCACACCTTTGGTTAGAAACTCTTTTTCAGGGGGTGCCGAGAGGAACTTATTCGGACGAGCAGGCACCGGTTCCACAGAGTCTGGGTGTTCCCACGCCCTTCGACAGATCAAATCCAAGAGCTCGTCGAAGGGCGGAGACACCCAGGAGGCGGAGGGCTGAGCTCCGAAGGAATTAAGGAACACCGACTCATCAGCAGAAGGGGGTTTGGACTGCCAGCCACCTCGTTGTTTAAGGGCTTCCAGGATGTCTGCAAAGGAGACATCATCCGAGGATGACTTAGGGGACCCCTCTGCATCATCGAGATCAGTGTCTGATGTAAGAGACTCATCAGGGGAGTAAACGTGCTTCCTCTTGCACGATCTTTTCCTGGGGGGTTCTTCCGAAGAAGCTTCAGAAGGACCTCCAGGAGGGGGGGAAACCCCAGTGGGGGCAACCTCAGGCCCCGGGGGCTCCGCTGTCTGAGGACAGGGGGACTGCCAAAGACCCAGTCTCGGTATGCAGGGAAGGAGCTGGGGAGACCGTGGAGGTAGCCAAAGATGATTTGGCTAACGCACTCCTCATAGCCCTGAAGGCGGGACCACCAGAATCCTGGGAGGGTCCCACCTCCGTGGCCACGACAGTAGACGGCACTCCCGCCGCCGATGCACCAAGAGGGAGACTTGGGACCGAAAACATCAATCCCGAAGCATCCCCCCCGGGGCCGACGGAAGAAGTCCGCGTACTGAACTCCGACCCAAGAGCCAGAGTAGGAGTAAGGGTCGGGCCCGACCCTAAAACCTCCACCGGTTCCATCAGCACCGGCTCCAACGGTGCCGAGGCTGTTGGAGGAGGAACCATAGTAGGGAGGTGGACCATCGGCTCCGAAGCCGAATGGGCTGGAGCCGAAACTAGCTTTTGGAACACCGGAGACTGGAAGAGTCTTAGGAGCACCCTGTCGATGTCCAAATCAGACATCTTGGATGATCTGGACGATACCGATCGGGTCCAAACCGATTTCTCCATCGGCTCCAAAGGACTAGGGGACCGGCTCCGAATGGATTCTATAATTATCGGCTCCGAGGGAGATCTCAAGGTAATTTCCCTCGGTGCCGACGAGGACTTCGGCTCCGAAGTGGAAGTCTCTGAGCCGGCAACCCTCATCGGCTCCAATATCAGTGGAGCCGATGAAGGTGACCCGCCTCTCGATGCCCCAGTCCTCGGCTCCGAAACCAGAGGGGTCGAGACTGGAGGCATTGAGGCAGACCGTTCGGCCCTCGGCTCCGAAGTCCGTGGAGCCGATGGAGAAGTCTGCCTAGGTTTTTTGGCAGTCGGTTCCGACTGACTGGTCGGAGCCAACGCTTTCTTCTTTTTTGAAGGAGAAGGAGAGGAAGATAAAGCCTCCTCGAAGGATGGCTTAATTAACCCCTTAAGGATTAATTTGTTTTTCCTCTCCTGGAGGACCCTTGATGAGAAGGCGTGACACACGCTACATGATTCTTGTAGGTGCTTGGCGCCTAAGCAATAGACGCACGAGGAGTGGTCGTCCGTTATGGACATCTTATAACCACACCTCGTGCACTTTTTAAACCCGGAGGGTCTATGCTCTTTGGACATAACTAATTTAGAAAACAGTACACCTGTCTAAAGAGAAATACAACAAAACTTAATAGTTTAAGAACAACAACAAAAAGAATAAAGTTTTGTTTTTTTTTTTTTAATATACACAATACAGTTGAACAAACACACAGAAAGAGAGAGTCAAGACCCTCTAACTTAAACGGGTACTTGACCCACGAAAGAAACACTAATAGCAAAAAGCAACAGGGGAAGGCCCCTCTAACTAAAACGGGAAACCTTCCCTGACGAAAAACACGAATTTCTCAACAGAACTGTTCAATACGCACTCGTATGACAACAATAGCTGTTAAAACAGCTTTTGGGTTCAAAGCAAGCAAATTTCTGACAGGAAAAAGCCTAAATAAATAGTACTTAGCCCAGCCAAGTTGAGACCACGTCTAAGCTTGTAAGTGGCAAATGAGATCTGGGGGATTAGTGGTGGTGCATCCTGGGATAAAAAATAGCTCAGCCAATAAGAGGCCTCGCTCTATAGCATAAGCGTGCCGAGTCAGCCCATCAGTACAGAATGTAGGCGAGATAGGATCACATAACATCATTATTTATATATTTAAGTTTGATGACCGGGGAAGTCCACTGGGCCAAGAAGTGCCCGTTTTCAGTGGAGGCCCAGGGAGAAAAGCTCCACAATAATTGCAAGTTACATTTCACGTTACAAAAGAACATAGTTCATATAGCTAATTAAACAATTACAGATAAGCTCCATGAAATTTGCAATTGTCTTGTTACAATGTTACAAAAATGAAAGACATAATTAAATACAGAAATTTCAACATTTACATATTTTTGTTATAAACTCAATTGTATGTTTAACATTTCAAAATATACAGCTACTAGCCATTAGTAGGTTAGGAAAATATTATGCATGGAGAGGGTTAACAGTATATTTGAGACTGGACAGTATAGTACAATAGATATTACAGAGAAAATTAGTTTTTGGTAGGGGAGGGATTTTTTGGGTGGGATAAAGTAATAGTAGAGGTAGTTGGATGAGTCAGTGCAAGGTAGAATGAGGGGGGTTAAGTTGAAGCATGGCAAGGGCATTCCCATTTGGAAGAAAGATGCGAGAGTAGGTGAGATTTGAAATGTGTATGGTTAGGTAGGTTGTGTAGGTGTGTGGGGAGAGAGTTCCACTGTTTAGCTAAGGAATGGGACAGCAGTAGATGGCCAGGAGTTCATGCAGGTTTGTGGACCTGAAGGAGGTTTTGGTTTTTAGCTCTGAGTGAGGGGTTGGGAATGTAAGGTTTTAAGGAAGTAGTGAGAACTGGGCAGTTGGCAGGTTTAAAGGTGAGCTTGTGGGCAGTGGTGAGTTGTAGGTAACTGAGGTAGTTGGGTAGTTCAAGCCAGTTGAGGGTGAGGAGGGAGTGGCAGTGGTGGGATGAGTTTTTTGAATTGGTTTCAAATTTGGAGATCTTGTGATAGCAGGATTCAAGTTTGGACCGAAGGCCAAGATGGAGATTGGTGAAAATAGGGGCACCATACATAAGGGAGGGGAGTAGGAAGGTGGAGGCAAGAGTTTGATGGGTAGAGGGGTTTAAAAAGCTGTTGTGTCTATAGAGGAGACCTAACTTTTGGTGGGTTTTGATTGCGGAGCGGATGTGGGTGTCAAATTTTAGTTCTTCATCAATAATGATGCCGAGAAGCTTGGTGCTGAGAACGATTTCAAGGAGGGTGTTGTTTTGGCTCTGTATGGTGAATATGGATTTGTCAATGGAGTTTTTGGTAGGGGAAAAAAAACAGTTTGGTTTTATTTGCATTTAGTTCCAGATGGTTAGACTGCATCCAGGTTTCTGTCTTGGAGATGGCTAGTTGGGTTTTTGCTAGGAGCTCAGAGGGGGAGAAGGCTGAGCAGATGACTGTTCAGTCATCTGCATACTGGATGATAGATGAGTCTGGGATGGATTGGTGAAAGTTGTTAATGAATAGGCTGAAGAGAAGAGGGATTTGAACAGAACCTTGTGGGACACCTGTGGGTGGGGGAAGGAATACCCCTGTTCAAAATGAAAATATTTAGAGATCTGAGAACTTGGGTTGAAGATCACCACGCATCAATGGCTGTCAGGTAATCTTTCTACTTGGCTCAACTGACCACAAAGTGACTGTCATCCAGATCTAAGGACATCATTGCCTCCTTGCACTCAGCACTGATAAAGCCAATTACAGAAAGCAGCTCCCCTCTTGGGATGTACCTTGCCAGACACATCAAACAGTTTGAAAGGCCCCCAGAAGCTCATAAAAAAGGATTGCAGGCTCAAAATCCCTAAACTATCAGAAAAGACTAAAGCACAGTCCCTCTTTTCAGAGTCTTACAGGCTCCTCAGAGGAGCAATCGGGGCCCAGTATTCCATGATTTCATGTACCTTCACAAATCAAACAGTCCAATAAAGATCAGAATAAGGGATATAAACCTGCTTCAGCAGATCAATAAAACAAGGTGGAGGGAGATAGAATCATTACAGAGTAACACCTCCCCCCCCCCCCGCAGACAATGCAGCATGATGCGCTTCCTTTACATGAGACCTGGATAATTGTGTGGACAATTATCAATTCACTCCAAGCTGACTAGCCTTGACCTCCTCGAGAAAGGGGAAACAGTCTGGGATAGGAACTTGTCACAAGGCTCCGTACAAACTTCCTATGGTTCTTATAATTCCTATGCAATGCTAAAAGTTAATCAACATACCATTTCCTGCTATTTAACAATAACATGAATATTCTTCATCACGCTGAACCTCTGAGAAGAAACATTGATGGCACAACTCACAAAACTAACGCTGCCATGGTTAACACCAGTCAGAGCACACGAATTCCTCAATCTGCTTTCTCTGCCCTCTAAATCTCACATTTAAATGCCTTCCACAAACCTTCAGTTCCTGACCAAATGAAAGGAAAGAAGGAAGAGTCATAAAACATGTGAGGAATGGGGAAAGAGGGTAGGGTGTTTCCCAAGTAGCTAGGGTTTTGTATTAGACATCAAAATGCTCCAGCTGTAAAAGTATAATTCAGTAAGAACTTACCATAACAGTAGCTGTTTCAGTAGACGACTGTTGCAGCAGTCTAGAGTACAGGAATTTCTCAGTAGAAGACACGGACGTCTGGCCCAACTTTCAGACTTCAGTACCCTTCCGGACAAGGTGGACACCTATTCCTTTGGGACATCAGGACACCTTCCCAGACAAGGTGGACACCTATTCCTTTGGGACATCAGGACACCTTCCCAGACAAGGTGGACGCCTCTTCCTTTGGGACATCAGGACACCTCCAGTATAAAACCAGCACAATTTCATGCCAAACTACAGCTTCACTGCCTAGGCAGCAAGGCCACAAACTGTGAAAGCTACAGAGCAAGGCCCTAGAAAGACTATGAGGACTACAGAATACAAGAGAACCTCCTATGCTGCAATAAGGGTGAAAAGGAGAAACAGACTCCCCAAATCCTACTTAGACCTAAGAAGGAAGAGGAAAGGATAGGGTAACTCACACAAGCTCAAGATGCTCCACAGTGAGAGAAGATATGCCAGAAGGAAATAATAATGCAATGGTGATTTACTCAAACCTTCTTATACACCCTGTATCATGTTCTTCATTTACAGCTGAGCTGCAATAGTCCTGACAACTGGACAATTCCTAGAGCTCCATTATCAAGGAATGTTGCTGGATGGAGTGGAGTGGCTGGATTGCAGCACACCCTGCAGTATTGCTATAGGAAACACAACGCCTGCTCTGGAAGCAATGCTTTGACAGTGTGTGGACAGATGACCAAGTAGCTGCTTCCACAATAGCATGTATAGTGACTCCCTCTAAGGAAGGCCACAGCTGCAGCTATGCCCTTAGTACTAGGAATTCACTCAGATACTTCATGTTTCTTACCCTGAGAGAATAATAGAACATGGCGTACTGTGTTAACCATTTAAGAAATGCTTGTTTTGACACTTCCTATGATAAAACAACTGGATGGAAAAAGAATTTATGTACTTACCACAGTGACAAATCTGTGCAGTCTTGTTTTTACCCAGTTCGATCTTTGGGTTATTGAATCCGACCTCAGCACCTTTTAGAAGCTGCGGCCCCAGGGCTCTAACTCTCCTTACCCATTATTTCCCCTCTATCCCCCCTCCAAATACCTCAGATTGAGTTTGAATGCTCTTACCAGAAAATTATGCAACAATCATCATAAATAGACTAGCATATAACATGGACAAAGGAGCAGCCATTAAACAGAAACAGCAATCAAGGGATGTTCAGTGACAATACCCTGGGTGGGCCCATCCTGGGAGAACCAGGAGACAATTTCAGAAGGGTGGGTGGAAGGAGGGATGTTGAACTGAATGAAAAAAGACAACACTGATCTTTCGTTATGGTAAGTAAATGACTTTTGTATCTGACGTTGTCTGTTTTCATCCAGTTCAACTTTTGTGACAGATTTCAAAGCTACCAAAAACACCTCAGTGGTATCAAGGATGGACATTCCTGAGAATGGTGGTGCCACAGGATGTATGGGATCTGGACTGTAAATCCAACCTGTAGTGAGAAACAAACAAGTGAACAGTAGACCAAGCGGGTGCAGCACAAATCTCGTCAACAGGAGCTCTGCACAGAATGTGCATAAAAGCAGTAGAGGAAGCTATAAAGCCCTAATTGAAAGAGCTTTTGTTTGTGTAAGAACAGTCCCAACTTGACAAAGATTATACAGTCAGAAAGCCACACAGATAAGAGTGACCTCTGATACAGTCTGGCCTAGTTCAGCTCTACAGAAAGCAACAAACAGCTGATCTGATTTCCTAATTTTCTTAGACCTGTGGAAACATCTGAGTTGTCTATGAACATCCAGTAAATGCAAAATGCAAAGTCTACTCTCCTTTATTAGAACATTTTGGGAAGAATACTGGCAGGCTGATAGTTTGGTTAAGGCTCATTTCAGATGCCACCTTTGGGAGAAGTGGGATTCATTCTGAAAGACACATTATTCTTATGGAAGATCATATATGGAGGTTTACAGGCTAGCGCTTGCAATTCGGAAATCCTCTTTGCAGAAGTAGTGGCCTCAAGAAAAATGGTTTTCCAAGAAAGGAAGTTTAAATCCAGTGTGGCTGCTAGTAGAAAAGGAGCCTGAATTAAGGTCTGCAGCATGACAGTTGTGTCCCATGCAGGAAATGGAAACTTTATTGGGGGCATCAGTAAGAAGGTTTGCTTCAGAAAGGCCTATGAAATCTTTAGTGAAGCTATGGGAATGTGATTGTGTCCAGCGTGCAAACTGGACATGGCTACCAACTGAACCGTGACTGTTGAAAAACTAGAATCTTTTTGGAAAAGATCTGACAAGAAGTCTGTCATGGAAGGAAGAGGTGCTAAGAAAAGATCTATCCCCTTGGAAGATGCCCAAACAGAAAACCTTTTACACTTGATAAATAAACTTTTTTAGTACTTTGCTTTTGATGAAGCTGATAGTATGTGGCATTTCTGGCCAAAATCTGAACTGGAAGAACTATGTGGTTATCTTCAAGGTCATTCAATCCAAGACAGGCTGTCCAAATTGGTAACTCAGGAGATCGGGATGGTAATCCAATGCCCAGGGCAGATGTACTAGAGGAGGCCAGAGGAAGGGGAACCAAATTTGCAGGGGAGCAAAAATAAAGCAATGGGATTACTCTGGCCTTGCACCTTCTGGCTTTCTGAATAAATGTTAACAACAATATGGGGAAAAGGCTTACAGAAGATCTAGGGGCCAACTGTGGACTAGGGCATGTCTCAGTGATTGACCCTGAGGAGAGATCAGGGAAAAATATATGCTGCACTTGTTTAGATATGAAGCAAAAAAGACGGCAGCAAGGTTGGCCCCAGTGACTGAAGATTTAAGTTGCCACTGCTTAGTTGAGGGGCCACTAGTAAAGCAAAAGCATGGACCTGTTCAATGGGCCACTAGTAAAGCAAAAGCATGGACCTGTTCAATGTGTCTGCTAGAACACTGAAGTGCCCATGACATGTGCTGCAATGAGAAAGCAATGGCAATCATCACCCAATGCCACACACTCATGGCTTCTCAACAAAGTGACCAAGAACTCTCAATAACAAAACAGCAAACCAAATGACTCCAAAAGGCTGAAATCCAGAAAAAACGCTGCTCGAACAAGGAGGATACTCAAAAAACCGCTTTATTCACAAAGCAAATACGATGCTAGCAGGAACACATAGAATCCAACATTCGGTTAAGCGCTTTCATCTGCTAATGAGGCAGATTTCATCAGAACCATGAAAGTAATACAGGTGTTCTCCTTTATAGCAAATTTGGCGCCAAAAAATCACTTAACTAGTAACAACACAATACAATATACTAAATAAATTTTAAAAAGTTTTAAAAAATTCTAAAAAGTTCTGAAAAAATATATACAGAATGTATATATATAAAATGATGTAATAAATTGATGTATTGTATGTCTGAGTATAAAGTATGCACAAAAATTGTTATATATATATATATATATATATATATATATATATATATATATATATATATATATATATCCAATTTATACAATAAATACAATAAATTTCAAATGAATAGACAAAGTATATATACAAAATATAATGTGTGTATGTATTCTAAAACATCAGTGGAGCCTACTGGCATTGTAAATAAGCACTACCTTCTACAGTTAGGAAGGAAGAAGTATGAACAATGATAAACACATACAGAAAGACTAAAGTGTCATGATGTACAAAGTAAATAAATAAACGATACGTACTAATAAATGCTTAATAAATACTTAAATATTGATTATAAATAAATAGATAAATAATTAAATAATTACATAGTTAAATAATTAGAAACTTTAAAAATACACAAATCAAGTGTCCAAAATGAGAAAAGGTTTTATACTAATATAATCATTCAGTCCAGGTCAGGTAGTAGCATCACATAATAGCTGCCATTTACTTTCTAAAAGTGCCAAATAACTTTTCCAATTACCCCCTAATATAGTATGGTCTATATGGTCAATAATACTAAAAAGAAATGAATGATCAGGACCTTTGTCTAAAATGTGCTTGCTCAAGGCATTATTGGGGTCCTGCTTCCTAATTCTATAAAAATGTTCATAAATTCTGGTTTTGAATTTCCTCTCTGTCTTACCAATATAATAGGCGTCACACAAAATGCAAGTAGCAACATACACTATTCTAGGTGTATTGCAATTCCCTGCTGTACTGTGTAAACAATTCTTAGTAATATTATTTAACTTGATAACCTCAGCTTCATTTATAAACTTACATTGTTTGCATGTACCACACTTTCTAGTGTGCTTAAATCTATTAACATCTCTTCTACTATCAATATTCCTTTCCAACATATTTTTAATATTAAAATAACAAAACTGTTGCCTGGATCTCAAAGACTCCCTTCGACAAGAAAACAGGATAATCAAGGTAAAGAACGTAAAGGAGTCACCACGAAAAAATAGTCTCCGTTGGAAATATTGCAAAGTATTTAATAGACTAAAACACAGTAGATAAAAATACAGTAAATAAGCGCTTTCGCATAGCGGAGCTATGCTTCCTCAGATAATAACATTTCTAACACAATAGTCGCTTGTTTAAATAGAATAGAAGCAAAGTAAAACCATGCCTTTGGGCGGGAACATTAAACAATCAATCAATTAAACCCGTAACCAAAGTTACCGGTGAGTCATTTACAAAGGTTCAAACATCACTGCCTTAAACAATGTATAAAAAATGTAGAATAACTTCATATTTCACAAAACATAAAACCTTAAAGACAGTTTTTAATTGTGTTGCATATAGCACATACCATAGACTGCTTGAACACTTCTGAAACTCAAACATACTAAGCAGCGTTACTATAGTCATCATCAAGCTATCTCATCATGTACACAACAGGATATTGCTAGACTAGAGCATTTTGATTACACTTCTGAAAAGATCCCACAGAAAGTCGCTCACAGCGATATAACTGGCAGCATCCCATTCACAGTAATACTTGCTGGCATAGTCCATAAACCCGTCACTAAACGCTAACTTGCCTCAAGAAACACATTTAAACACATTTAAACATAGCGGGTCACCTACCTGCATCTTTTTAGACTAGCTAGACTCACATAGATCTCATGCTAATTAAAACTCATCAGGATGTTTCGGCATATAGTGAAAGTGAAGCTGGTGTTGTCACACAACCAGTTAAGAAGAGATTGATAATTTATGAAATAATCAAGATGTTAAAACTGCTAACAAAGCATATAGGCTGCTCACATAAGGTAAAATTAATCTACTAAACAATAGGCGAGAAGCCATTCACAGAACATCGTTCATAAAAAAGAGAGAAAATTCTCTAAACCGCAACTCATAAGAGATAGTAACACCCAAGCGGTGATGAAGAGCCGCAGAGGCTCGTCTCTGCTGTCTGTTCAAAACATGGCACAACTCACCGGAACGTTGTGCAGAAGTAATGTCCTCGGACTAACTCCAATGCCAAGCATCAAACAACAAAAAGACATCTGAAGTTTATGTGAAACCAACAGCTGTAAGACACGACATAAGAAGTGAACATGCCAACCGACAACTGCTGTGTATGGTAGATAGAACACATTTTTAAAAGCGCAATTATAAATATCAACAATATTCAGCGCGGAAAATGCAAAAGGTATATGTTCCTATTGCTTCGAAAGGTGCAAAAGCACAGAAAGTAATGATAGCTATCACATGAAAAACATCAGACCATCTACTTGCAGTTACTGAAGACAGATCACTAAACAAATGTAGAACATAAACACACAGCGTAACCCTAAACAAATGTGGAGCATAAATACACAGCATGAACTTCATCCCAACACAACCATAACGAACAGCAACACTGAGATGTCATATATACTGTCTTCCCATTCTTAGGATGGAATGATACAGGGCGTATACATTTGATATAAAGCCCTAATCATATACGGAGACTCAGTCTGACAATACAGCAGACAATAGTACATCCTCAACAGGGAACGTTAAAAAACTGCCCAAAGATTCTTACAACCATGGAATGTTTACCATCTAGCTAAACAGCCGTGAAAAACTGGACAAGAGTGAAAAAATAAAGATAGAAGAATAGAAAAGAAAAGAAAAAAAAAAATGAGAAATAGGAAATGAAAAACCAAGATGAGCTCAAATCCTTTAGGAGACGTCTCAACTACTTAAACGTAACAGCAGGAAAGGGAGTCTACTGACTCACAGCAGTATGTTTATTGCTGGAATTACTGCAACTCTTTCAGCACTTAATATTCCTTGCCTAATGTGAAACTTACATATAGTAAGACCTTTCATAAATGGCCATCGTCCTAAGGTGTGTGTCCTGTCAAACCACCTAAAGATGTTAAAACTGATTCTCTAGGACCATGCATCTTATATTCATACTGTCAATATAAAAAATGTCAATGTCACCCTAATTAGTATGACAAAGAACTTAAAAATCAAAATACCTAACAGACGAAGTTGTTCAATCACAGATCCTAATGGCTGGGTACAAAATTTACAAGGGTCTACTATTCAGAATGGGTTTTAAAGATAAACACTGATTTAGTCCTGGGGCAGATTGAGCTCTCAGCACAAGTATCCATTTGAGCTCCAAACATGCTAGATCATTCACTGCATCTCCTCCTCTGGGATTCTCCCTCAACACTTGCAACACCTTAAACGTGAAGTAATGAGAGTCATAATCAATAATGTGTTTCGCAAGTGCATTTTGGTCATTTCTTTTCCTAATATCATAGAGATGGTTATATAACCTATCTCTAAGCCTCCTTTTGGTAAGTCCCACGTAAAACGCAGGACAACGTGCACACGTAGCCAAATAAACCAAGTTTGTGGTATTACAATTGTAAAGGTGTTTCGGATGGAACACGTATAGACCATAAGGATGTTCAAAAGATTGTTCCATGGAGATGTGGGAGCACATATGGCATCTCCCACAGGGAAACGTGCCTTTCTTATTAGATGTCAAAGCATTGCTGAGGTAATTGTACTTATCTATACATAATATTTGTTTAAGATTACTGCTGTTCCTGTAGCTGAAGGTCGGACGACTACCAGCTATCTGTGTAGTGTTTGGATCCATATTTAAAATGTTCCAGTTTTTCCTAATTATGTTTTGTATATTGGACACATCACTCGTGTATTTCAGTGTGAAAGACACAATGGCAGAGTTAACATGTCTTCTCTTATTACTGCGTGGTGGTCCATATGAATTGTACACGGGGGCATGTACTATGGTAGGTGTACCTAATACCTTCTGCCTACAGTCTCTTAGCAATCTGTTGTTATAACCTCTGTCTCTAAGGAGTTGCTCTAAAAAGGTTACTTCTTTTAAACAGTCAACTTCATCAGTACATATCCTAGATAATCTGTTCAATTGGCTAGTTACAATACCTGAGAAAGTGTGTCTAGGGTGCATACTTTCAAACCTGAGGAGAGAATTCTTCCATGTGGGTTTTCTAAATAGTGTTGTAATGATGTTGCCAACTGTGCTAAACTTTAGGGTTAAATCTAAAAAGTTAACTTCTGAGCTCGAGGTTTCAACAGTGAACTTAAGAAAAGAGCTCATAGATTCTACATCTCTAACAAACTTAACACACTCACTGTGACTACCTTCCCATATGAAAAGTACATCATCTACAAACCTCTTGTAAAATTTAACATTGCTGAACTGGTTGTGCTTGAATAGATGATTACTCTCCCATTGAAAAACCACCAAATTAGCATAGCTGTTGGCGCAGGGGGTGCCCATGGCGACCCCCCACTTTTGCAAATAGATGTTATCTTTAAACAGAAAGACATTGTTATTAAGTACTAACTCAAGTAAATAATTAATCAGTATCTGTCTATTATTTGTGTATTGGGATCTACAGTGCAACAACTCACTAATGGCTTGTTGTCCCTGATCATTAGGTATGCTCGTAAAGAGACTGACAACATCCATAGTTACCAGAAGGTAATTAGATACATTTTTGTCAAGTTTGAAGTCTTTCAAAGACTCAATCAACTGGTAGGAGTCTGATAATATACTGGGAATGTCATTCACAAGCGGTCTCAACATACATTCTAAAAAGGAGGATATAGTGTAAGTACACCAGCGCTCGCTTGCCACTATTGGTCTCATGGGTACAGGAGTAGTATTTTTGTGAATCTTGGGCAAACCTTTTATAACTGGTAGTGTAGGATATTCAACCATAAAGTATTCATATATTTCACAACTGATTTGCCCACAGAGTAACAGATCATACAAATCTGCTTGTATTCTTTTCACTAAACTATCCACAAAAGTCTTGGATACTACAGAATACGTATTAGTATCCGCTAGCATATCTGTCATGGTGGTATCATACTCAACCGTGTTGAGTACGACCACCGCCCCACCTTTGTCTGCAGGTTTGATAGTTAAAGCGGGATTACTTCTCAGTTGTTTAAGTGATTGCTGTTCTAACTCTGTCAGATTAAAGAATTTGCATCTTTTCTGCTTTTTAGCAAAGTAATCATAAATATCCTTCTCACACAGTTTACAAAAACATTCCACATCATGTGGGATGGGTGGCATATAATTACTCTTACGTTTGAAAAACTGTGTAACAGCTTCAGTTCTAACAGCAGAACTATCTTTAAAAAACAATTTTAAAGCCAAATTGCGACAAAATAATCTAAGATCTACTAAAGTCTCATTCAAGCTGCTTAGTTGAGAGGGTATAAAATTTATACCCTTGTTGAGGAGTGAGACTGCAGAGTCAGATAGTGAAATGTCAGAAAGGTTACAAACTAAATCATTCAGTTCCTTTGTTTCCTCGACTGGCCGTATCTTTCTTCTGACCCCTTCCTCTTGCGGGGCCCCCTGCTGTTGGAGCGGCCTCTCCATGCCGTCTGTTGTTTGACGGGAAAAGGTAAAATTAGCATGAGATCTATGTGAGTCTAGCTAGTCTAAAAAGATGCAGGTAGGTGACCCGCTATGTTTAAATGTGTTTAAATGTGTTTCTTGAGGCAAGTTAGCGTTTAGTGACGGGTTTATGGACTATGCCAGCAAGTATTACTGTGAATGGGATGCTGCCAGTTATATCGCTGTGAGCGACTTTCTGTGGGATCTTTTCAGAAGTGTAATCAAAATGCTCTAGTCTAGCAATATCCTGTTGTGTACATGATGAGATAGCTTGATGATGACTATAGTAACGCTGCTTAGTATGTTTGAGTTTCAGAAGTGTTCAAGCAGTCTATGGTATGTGCTATATGCAACACAATTAAAAACTGTCTTTAAGGTTTTATGTTTTGTGAAATATGAAGTTATTCTACATTTTTTATACATTGTTTAAGGCAGTGATGTTTGAACCTTTGTAAATGACTCACCGGTAACTTTGGTTACGGGTTTAATTGATTGATTGTTTAATGTTCCTTCAAAGGCATGGTTTTACTTTGCTTCTATTCTATTTAAACAAGCGACTATTGTGTTAGAAATGTTATTATCTGAGGAAGCATAGCTCCGCTATGCGAAAGCGCTTATTTACTGTATTTTTATCTACTGTGTTTTAGTCTATTAAATACTTTGCAATATTTCCAATGGAGACTATTTTTTCGTGGTGACTCCTTTACGTTCTTTACCTTGATATTTTTAATATTATAAGAAGTCTTAAAAACAAATTTAGGTAAAGGACCTACTAGATCACTAACCTCTTCAGATGTCGTTAAGAGGTTCCAGTGTTTAAGCAGAATGTCCTTAATAAAATTAATGTAAGGACTATACATAAGTACACAAATACATCTGTTTTGTTCCACTTTTTTTGTTGTTGGTGTAAATGGTCTTCCTAATAAAGGTGGATATTTGTGACCCCATTCTTTCTTTACGTAAACTACTATCGGGGAAATCATGTCATCCGGATAGCCTCTATTAATGAACATATTATATATAGTGTTCAGTTCACTTTCCATAATCTCTTTATTTGACTTTATACTCAAACATACAATACATCAATTTATTACATCATTTTATATATATACATTCTGTATATATATATTTTTTCAAAACTTTTTAGAATTTTTTAAAACTTTTTATAATTTATTTAGTATATTGTATTGTGTTGTTACTAGTTAAGTGATTTTTTGGCGCCAAATTTGCTATAAAGGAGAACACCTGTATTACTTTCATGGTTCTGATGAAATCTGCCTCATTAGCAGATGAAAGCGCTTAACCGAATGTTGGATTCTATGTGTTTCTGCTAGCATCGTATTTGCTTTGTGAATAAAGTGGTTTTTTGAGTATCCTACTTGTTCGAGCAGCGTTTTTTCTGGATTTCAGCCTTTTGGAGTCATTTGGTTTGCTGTTTTGTTACGTTATTGAGAGTTCTTGGTCACTTACCAGATGGCTGATGTTTCCGGGTCTCCGCCTGCTTCATTGGATAAAGAGGAACTTGTATCTTTAAGGGCTGAAGTCACGTAACTTCAAGCCGACGTCAGTAAACTGTTGGATTTGGTCAGTAAACTTACGACACTCACTAACGCTAGAAATAAGCCTTTACCATCTGTTTCTAACAGACTTGACAATTCTGTAGCAGCCAACGGCAATACTCCTATTCATGAAGGAACGGACATCTTTTATAACAGTTCAAGTGACATTCCTAACGCACAACCCCTTAATGTACAGGAAAATGTTCCTGAAGGGGTTTTACAACGCCAGCCCCCGCGGCACAATATTAAAGACACCGCTACAAAGGACAACCATTTAAATATTTCACTAGAAGCGGACTGCACTTTTGATTTTAGTTTGTTTCATCTGGATGATGAAACGCAACGACTGGGGGCTAGACCTAAATACAGGGAAGCTGTTAAAATTTATTCTACTGTGGCAAAGCGCCAGGACTTACAAAAAGATACTGTGAATAAAAACAAAAAAGTAATATCCAGTCCAAAGGATATATAGAATATACAAAGTAAAAAAAGTTGTTTAGCATCTGGTAATAAGCGTTTTAAACATGTTGAAATTGACAATTTTATAAATGGTGATGTTGTTTTTAAGTATAGTGAAGCTAATAATGTATTTAATAGAACTCATTTTAATTCTGATGAAAGTTGCATTAAGCAAAAGATTTATGCTTTGGGGAAGAAAATATTACAAGCAAAAAGCATTAAGATAGACAATGCATACCTTCAACAATGTATCAATTTATGTATTGTACCCAAAGGGTTACGGTTTTTTAAGTTACCCTTAGGATTGGAGTATACTAAAGTATTATACATGATTTTAATAATATGTTTGATCAATTTGGTGTTTCTTTTATGGAAAAACTGATCAAATATAATGATGAGAAAATGGTGCACATTACAAATGATATAGATATATTAAATGAAGAAATAATACAGGATGAGCATTTTGACAAGTGGTATGATTTATATCACAAACAATTTAGCACAGCTGAACATACGGCATCAACTATATTCAATAGAAAGAATAGCAAAATTGATAGAGATTTAGTTTTATACAAACAGCAGAGAGCATATGTATGGCCACAAAGTAAGAAGAAGTTTACCCGTTCAACTTTAGGAATAGATAGAACAAACAAGGGTCGGGCTGACACTTGGGTACATGATGAAGATGAAAATTTTCAAGGGGGACGATTTCATCCAGCCCCCATATATTACAAAAGGAGATATTAGACCTTGTGGATACTATACCCAATGACTTTGAATCTAATCAGGTGCAGTTTGTCCATGTCAAATATTGAAAGCCATACTCCTTGTACTGTTGTTGAGAAAGAATTTACCTCCCTAGTTATACACACTTGTAAAGGTCTTAACGTTTACAACTACACGGATGTAGTAATTACTGATGATTTTTGTGCTTTATTCTGCAAAGGTATGAAGTTTATACCAACAGCCCGTTTCAACATTATAGACACTATTAAGGAGACAAAACTTTTCTGTCGTAGACTTAATTTGGCTATTCAGTTTAATGATAAAGACAAAAACAAGGTACAGGACAAATATGACTATCACGATAAATTGAAGAAAAAAAGTTCATTTATTCCTAGTTATCACCCCACAGTTGCCCAATATGAAAAAATAGTTGTCAAAGACATGTATTGGTTTAACCATCTTGTTAAAAATAAGAAAGAATACACCAATTGTTTCAAAGACAATTTAACCTCTAAAGAGAGAGAATGTTTGAACAAGTTCATTAATAACCGTGACCTTAGGATTATGAAACCGGACAAAGGGGGTGGGATAGTGTTGTTCAACACTATCAATTACAACCAGGAAATTTTGAATATTCTTCATCAATCAGGAAATTATGAGGAAGTGTCCCAGAACCAGGTAAATATAGGCTATAAACGAATAGATTTAGCCATTGAAGAATATTTACTTGACAATCGGATAACTAATGAGATTTATGAATTTATTAGAGTAGAATTCCCAAAGATGGCTTCTATTATAGGGATCCCTAAAATACATAAGAACCTTGAGAAGCCTCCATTCAGGCCGATAATATCAGGTTCAAAGTCCAAAACCTACAATTTGGGGGTGACTATTGACACTTGGACTAAACATGTGTATGATAACGTTGACCACCTCACTAAGGACTCTTGGAACTTTTTGGGAAAATTGACTCCCTTAATATGGCAAAAGGAGTTGATCTTTCTTACAATTGATGTTGTCGACCTCTTCTCAAGCATACCCAGGGAGACGGGTCTAGACTACTTTTTTAACAGTTTAAAGAGGTTTTCAGGTTTGAGCTTTGAGAAAATCAACCTGATAGTGGATATGATGGGTTTGGTCTTAGACCATAATTATCTTCAGTTTCAGGGCGAATTGTTCAGACAGAGCAGAGGGGTAGCGATGGATGCTTCTTGCGCCCCGGTGTTCGCAAACCTTGTAATGTTAGAATGGGAATCTTTGTTTATTTTTCCTAGTGAGTATTACAAGTATATGGTATATTATACCAGATATTTGGACGATCTATTCATTTTTTGGAATGGACCAGTTGATGTGATTCATAGTTTCATAGAATACTTGAACAACACAACGAGTTTCTTGAAATTTACGTACAAAGTAGAGTCTCATGGTATTTCTTACTTAGATACTTACGTCAACATTAATGACAAAGAATTTGAGTCCAGGATCTACAGAAAAGAAACTTTTTCAAATGACTATCTATTTTATGGTAGCTGTCACCCCCCCCCCATATTTTTAAAAATGTTTTTAAAGGTCAATGCATACGTGCAGCTCGCATGTCTTCAAATAAAGAGATTATGGAAAGTGAACTGAACACTATATATAATATGTTCATTAATAGAGGCTATCCGGATGACATGATTTCCCCGATAGTAGTTTACGTAAAGAAAGAATGGGGTCACAAATATCCACCTTTATTAGGAAGACCATTTACACCAACAACAAAAAAAGTGGAACAAAACAGATGTATTTGTGTACTTATGTATAGTCCTTACATTAATTTTATTAAGGACATTCTGCTTAAACACTGGAACCTCTTAACGACATCTGAAGAGGTTAGTGATCTAGTAGGTCCTTTACCTAAATTTGTTTTTAAGACTTCTTATAATATTAAAAATATGTTGGAAAGGAATATTGATAGTAGAAGAGATGTTAATAGATTTAAGCACACTAGAAAGTGTGGTACATGCAAACAATGCAAGTTTATAAATGAAGCTGAGGTTATCAAGTTAAATAATATTACTAAGAATTGTTTACACAGTACAGCAGGGAATTGCAATACACCTAGAATAGTGTATGTTGCTACTTGCATTTTGTGTGACGCCTATTATATTGGTAAGACAGAGAGGAAATTCAAAACCAGAATTTATGAACATTTTTATAGAATTAGGAAGCAGGACCCCAATAATGCCTTGAGCAAGCACATTTTAGACAAAGGTCCTGATCATTCATTTCTTTTTAGTATTATTGACCATATAGACCATACTATATTAGGGGGTAATTGGAAAAGTTATTTGGCACTTTTAGAAAGTAAATGGCAGCTATTATGTGATGCTACTACCTGACCTGGACTGAATGATTATATTAGTATAAAACCTTTTCTCATTTTGGACACTTGATTTGTGTATTTTTAAAGTTTCTAATTATTTAACTATGTAATTATTTAATTATTTATCTATTTATTTATAATCAATATTTAAGTATTTATTAAGCATTTATTAGTACGTATCGTTTATTTATTTACTTTGTACATCATGACACTTTAGTCTTTCTGTATGTGTTTATCATTGTTCATACTTCTTCCTTCCTAACTGTAGAAGGTAGTGCTTATTTACAATGCCAGTAGGCTCCACTGATGTTTTAGAATACATACACACATTATATTTTGTATATATACTTTGTCTATTCATTTGAAATTTATTGTATTTATTGTATAAATTAGATATATATATATATATATATATATATATACACAACAATTTTTGTGCATACTTTATACTCAATCATACAATACATCAATTTATTACATCATTTTATATATATACATTCTGTATATATTTTTTCAGAACTTTTTAGAATTTTTTAAAACTTTTTAAAATTTATTTAGTATATTGTATTGTGTTGTTACTAGTTAAGTGATTTTTGGCGCCAAATTTGCTATAAAGGAGAACACCTGTATTACTTTCATGGTTCTGATGAAATCTGCCTCATTAGCAGATGAAAGCGCTTAACCGAATGTTGGATTCTATGTGTTCCTGCTAGCATCGTATTTGCTTTGTGAATAAAGCGGTTTTTTTGAGTATCTTGTTCGAGCAGCGTTTTTTCTGGATTTCAGCCTTTTGGAGTCATTTGGTTCTCAACAAAGTGGACATGAGCAGATCTCCCCTTACTTGTTGATGTACCAAACTGTCGTCATATTGTCCTTCTGGATAGAAATCGGATCCCTGAGGAGGGAGTCCTGTAAAATCTGGGGAAATAAAGAGAGTCAGGCTCTATATACCCCTAACCAATTCTCTGTGGAATATGAACAATTAAGAGAGACACTGCTCCAACAAAGCCCATTTAAGAGATGTTTTCCTTCTCTGCAAGGTGGATATGAAAGAGTCCCTAACTGCTTTAAATGGCATACAACCTAGCAATGTGTTAGTACAGATAGCTACACAACCCTTGGAAAGGTACTCCATCAACACCTTCAGGCCTAGGAGGAACGTTCCAGTTTTTAAAACATTTATACACACCTCTCCTTCAGATTCAAGGTCTGTAATGCTATAGCACCACAGAATGTTCTAGAAGAGGCCAACAGTTCCAGAACATGGCTTCTTCCAATAACAACCAGGAGCCACTTATCCAGCTCCATAGCACACCAGGATGTTCTAGAAGAGGCCAACAGTTCCAGAACATGGCTTCTTCCAATAACAACCAGGAGCCACTTATCCAGCTCCATAGCACACCAGGATGTTCTAGAAGAGGCCAACAGTTCCAGAACATGGCTTCTTCCAATAACAACCAGGAGCCACTTATCCAGCTCCATAACAAACCAGGATGTTCTAGAAGAGGCCAACAGTTCCAGAACATGGCTTCTTCCAATAACAACCAGGAGCCACTTATCCAGCTCCATAGCACACCAGGATGTTCTAGAAGAGGCCAACAGTTCCAGAACATGGCTTCTTCCAATAACAACCAGGAGCCACTTATCCAGCTCCATAGCACACCAGGATGCAGCTCAAGCCAAGCCCCAGGCAGCCGAAAGGCAGCTGAGGTGGTGTGAAAGTGAGCTAATCCAAGCCCCAGGCAGCCTAAAGGCAGCTGAGGAGGTGTGAAAGTGAGCTACTTACAAAATCTTACACATCCTGACAAAGGGACTGGCACAGGTGCCATGCTCAAATTGCACATGGCAGATGGTGTTGGGCTACAGGAACACAGCAGGTATAGCTTGCCAAGAACGGACTGAACTCTACGTGAGAAGGGTCAACAGATGCTGCTACGGACTGAACTCTACGTGAGAAGAGGGTCAACAGATGCTGCACATCCTTGTTTCATGGGCCCACAAAATAAACCGAAGCCCATCTGCTGGGTGAAGGGGGGCAACATAAGAAAAACAAAGCCAGCACAGATAACAGCCCACATCCAAGGACTGTTGGTCCCAAATGTGGAAACAAAAACATTAAGAGGTTTAAATTATAACGTCAGGGAGTACAAAAAAATTAAAAAAATAGGACCCCCTTGCCCTGAGTGATGGTTGTATAGCTTGAGGGAAATCTGAAGAGCCAGTCTTGTGATCTTTAGAGAGGCAATAACATCTGAGGCTTTGGAGAACATCTCGGCCTAACAAAAGGTCTGTTCTTTGTGTTAAACTGTCAAAGGAAGTAAAGAGAAAAACTGTACATGGTCTCTGTGCTGATAAGGTTTTATCCCCATCTACTGTAGGATGTCAATCTGCCCTCCACAAAGGACTCCCACACTGGGAAGCATTAAGACAGTGAAGCACCTCATAAAAGGTGAACCATAACCAGGACATGCTACATACTTGCACAAAATCACAGGATTTACTGACACGAAGCTTGCAGTAGTAGAGTCCACTGCAAAAGTAATAAGACACCCTTCTCCACAGATTCCTTTAAAGTAGGGATCAGCAAGTTTGAGAAAGCATGACCAAACCGTAGTTCACCAATGAAAAGCAAAAGCCCTAAAAGTGAAAGAAACAAGCCCACTTTGGAAGAACAGAAGCTGTTTGGCACACTTGTCCAAGGCTTTGGAAAGAAAATGCACAGATACTGGGGACTTTGAACTCAATATAATAGGCTGAAGAATTCAAAAAGGAATACACCTCAGCATACCTGAAAGAACACAGAATCATTTTAGGTGTACGGCCCTAAAAACATCTGTCTTCCCAGAGACAGTAGACCTAGTGCTTGTGAGCATCCAAGCTGACAAAAGATTATCCTTAAGCCAGGATTCCAAAACAAGTACAACCCAAAAATCCTCCTTACTCAGATAGAAATGGAATATTTTCTGGAAAAAAGAACACAGAAGGATAATTCCCTTGATGAACCTCCTAAGTACCAAGTTTAGCAAAAGAAAGCTCATCCACCAGAGAAGGAACTAGCCAAGGAAGGCCTCATTATCACAGTTAATTTCAGAAATGCTAAATGTAGTCCCTCCAACTCAGCCACCCAGAAGGTTCAAAGAAGGTCCCAAATGTTCAGCAATGGCAAAGGGGGGATGACAATCGCACATTATGGGCAGACAAATGGACTCTTGCAAGAGGGGGAGGATGACAATCGCACATCTATGGGCAGATAAATGGACTCCTGCAGGGAGGGGTGACAACCGCACATCTATGGGCAGACAAATGGACTCTTGCAGGAGTGGGGGTGACAATCTCACATCTATGGGCAGACAAATGGACTCTTGCATGTCAAGCGATCGCCTCTTTGGCCCTCTTCAAAAGGAACCTTGACAATTGCATGGAAGAAAGGAAATTCACCCCGGGGATCACGTCAGTCACCCTGCTAGACAGGGGTCCAGGAAGTAAATAGTTTGGGAAGAAATAGCCAGGGAATTGCTATGGCTAGGTTTGTATAGGTCCTAGGGCCGACAGCCTAGTACCAACCTATAAACCTATGCAGGGGGGGGGGGGGTGACAATCGCATGTCTATGGCAGACAAATGGACTCTTGCAGGAGGGGGGAGGGTGACAATCGCATGTCTATGGGCAGACAAATGGACTCTTGCAGGAGGGGGGAGGGTGAGAATCACACGTCTATGGGCAGAAAAATGGACTCCTGCAGGAAGTGTAAGAATGGCGAGCACCAAATACAATGCCAGTATCAGAGCCCCAGGCAGCTGTGCATTCAGTACTCTGTCTGCAGTGTTCTACAGCATTCTTCCAAACCCATTCCTGTAATTTCCAACCAAGAACTTGCAGATGATGGAAGTCCAACACCGAGATGTAAGTAGATGAAAGTGTGAGAGAGTCTCTCGTCTCATCTCATAGGATGTCAACACTCACTCAGGGGGTACGTCACTGCATACAGGCATCATCTTATAGCATGTCAACCCTCACTGAGGGTGTGTCACTGCATACAAGCTTCATCTTACAGGATTTCACCCTCTCACTACTGGGAGAGTGTCACTGCATGCAAGCATCTTATAGGATGTCACTCACTCAGGGGTGTGTCACATCATAGGATGTCAACCCTTACTACTGTATACAAGTTTCATCTTATTAGTATGTCAAACCTCACTAACGGGCATATCACTGCATAAAAGCATCATCTCATGGGATGTCAACTCTGACTACTGGGGGACTCTCACTGCATACACGCATCATCTCATAGGATGGTATCCCTCACTATTGGGGACATGTCACTGCATGCACACATCATCTCACAGGATGTCAACCCTCGCTATGAGGAAGTGTCACTGCATGCATCCATCATCTCATAGGATGCGTGTCACTGCATGCAAGTATCATCTCATAGGATATCACCCCTCATTACTGGGGAACATGTCACTGCATACAACCATCGTATAGGATGTCACTCACTCAGGGGAAGTGTCACTGCATGCAAGCTTCATCTTATAGGATTGTCAACCCTCATTACTGGGAAGCATGTTACTGCATACAAGCATCACCTCATAAGATGTCAACTCACTACTGGGGGACTGCCACTGCATACAAGCATCATCTTATAGGATGTCGCCCTTCACTACTGGGGTCATATCACTGTATGCATGCATCATCTTATAAAATGTCAACCCTCACTATGGAGGATTGTCACTGAATGTACACATCTCATGGGATGTCATTGCACACAAGTATCATCTCACAGGATGGTACCCCTCACTAAAGGGGGTGTGTAACTGCATACAAGCATAATCTCATAGGATGCGTGTCACTGCATACAAACATCTCATAGCATGTCAACCACCACTACTGGGGACAGCATACAAGCATCATCTCGCAGGATGATAACACTCACTACTGGAGGAGTGTCACTACATACAAGCATCAATTCAAAGGATGTCAGCCCTCATTACTGGGGTATGTTACTGCATTCACGCATCATCTCCAAGGGTGTCAGCCCTCACTACAGGGGCTTGTCACTGCATATAATCATCTCAAAGGATGTCACCCCTCTCTACTGGGGACATGTCACTACATACCAGCATTGATGTCAACCCTCAACACTTTAGCCATCACTGCGTACAGCATCATCTCATAGGATGTCACCGCTCACTACTGGGGGCATGTCACTGCATGCATGCATCATCTTATAGAATGTCAACCCTCACTATGGGGGCTTGTCACTGCATGCACACATCTGATAGGATGTCACTGCACACAAGTATCATCTCATAGGATATCACTCCTCACTAAAGGGGGTGTGTGACTGCATTCAAGCATCTCATAGGATGCATGTCACTGCATACAAACATCATCTCAAAGCATGTCAACCATCACTACTGGGGGACGTGTCACTGCATACAAGCATCATCTCACAGGATGCCACCCCTCACTACTGGGGGTATGTCACTGCATGCACACATCATCTAGGATGTCAGCCCTCACTACAGGGGCATGTCACTGCATATAATCATCTCAAAGGACGTCACCCCTCTCTACTGGGGACATGTCACTGCATACCAGCACTGATGTCAACACTCAATACTGTGGGCGTGTCACTGTATACCAGCATCATCTCACAGGATGCATGTCACTGCATACCAGCATCATCTCATAGGATGTCAACCATCACTACTGGGGGATGTGTCACTGCATATCAGCATCATCTCATAGGATCCATGTCACTGCATACCAGCATCATCTCATAGGATCCACGTCACTGCACACCAGCATCATCTCATAGGATGCATGTCACTGCATACAGGTTTCTCATAGCATGTCACCTCTCACTACTGGAGCCGTGCCACTGCATACCGGCATCATCTCATAGGATGCATATCACTGCATACAGGTATCTCATTGCATGTCACCCCTCACTACTGGAGCCATGTCACTGCATACCAGCATCATCTCATAGGATGCATGTCACTGCATACAGGTATCACATAGCATGTCACCCCTCACTACTGGAGCCATGTCACTGCATACCAGCATCATCTCATAGGATGCATGTCACAACATACAGGTATCTCATAGCAAGTCACCCCTCACTACTGGAGTCATGTCACTGTATACCAACATCATCTCATAGGATGCATGTCACTGCATACCAGCATCATCTCATAGGATGCATGTCAATGCATACAAGTATCTCATAGCATGTCACTCCTCACTACTGGGGGCGCATCACTGCATACCAGCATCATCTCATAGGATGTCAACCATCACTACCGGGGAACATGTCACTGCATACCAGCATCATCTCATAGGATGCATGTCACTGCATACCGGCATCATCTCATAGGATGCATGTCACTGCATACAGGTATCTCATAGCATGTCACCCCTCACTACTGGAGCTGTGTCACTGTATACCAACATCATTTCATAGGATGCATGTCACTGCATACCAGCATCATCTCACAGGATGGATGTCACTGCATACCAGCATCATCCCATAGGATGCCTGTTACTGCATACCAGCATCATCTCATAGGATGCCTGTCACTGACACTACAACCTGTGAGAGATGTACTTACATAGCCAAACTGGAAGCAAAGCTCTCTCCACCCAAAACTGTGCTAGACAGTCAAGAGGAGAAGGTTAACACCTACACTACACCTCAAGCAACACATAGCCCTTCTAAACCCACACCACCAACACCCACACATAGCAACATTAAATCCACATATGTGGAGGCCCTTAACTGTAACCTGCCCAAGCAACAAGGATCTCCGAAGCTGAAACTCAAACAAACACCAATCACAACCAAAGTGTCACATAGCTCACAACACCAGTGTGCCACCCAGCAACAGCCCCGAAGACAAGACAATGTACCTAAATGTTTAGTCATAGGTGACGCTATAGTCAGGCACACTGATGTCCCACTCACCAGGCTGAACAAGGAGAAAATTATAGTCAGATGCCTGTTGGGTGCCAGGATCTGCCACATAATGCATGCACTCAAGTCACTCCACAACAAGTACAAATATGACTCTGTCATTGTCCATGTTGGAGTGAATGACTTGAGACATGCCTCCCTGGATACATGAAAAGAGACATGGAAGAGCTCTCGGATCATGTGGTCCAGGCAGGTATGACCCTAGCCCTGAGTAGCATCCTGCCTTCGCCAAGAATGATACAATATAAGGACAAAATGATTGACTTCAACAATTGGCAAAGCTTCTGGTGTCATTCAAAGGGGATCCAGTATCTGTCTGCCTGGGACGAAATGATTGACAGACGACGATGCTTTGCCAGAGATGGTCTGCACCTGTCGCCCCTGGGATTCAGGTTACTAAGGATCTTGCCACCCCTACAGCGCCTTTTTTAGGCAAAGTTCAAAGGTCAAAACCACCACCGTAACAGATACAAGCATACAAATTCTGAAGGTAATGCTGGAAGTTTAAACCTCAAAATGCACTCTCTCGAGGCACTCCTACAAATGGAGAACATCGATATCTGTGCAGTAACTGAGACCTGGTTCAAGGCTCCAGAGAGCACCCCTGCAATACCAGGCTACAACTCTTACCACACTTTTCAACCACCAAACCAGGACTGAAACACTAAAGGTGGAGGCTAGTTTCCCAACACAATGCGTCTGAAAGTTCTCCAGGTGCAACTAACACTAGGTAAGACTGCAATCCAAATTGTAGCTTGCTACAGATCCCCCACCATGCCCCAAGATTCTCACTACACCTTTCTAAACATACTGGAAAATATTAAGATACAACCAAACACCCTAATACTGGGTGATTTCAACTACCCTGCCATTAACTGGGAAAACTACTCATGTAACAACACCTTTGCCCAATGGTTCTTGGAATTCATAAATTCCAACGTCCTGGATCAACTAATCCATAGTCCCACCAGGGACTCCAATATCCTAGACCTGGTCATTATCAACATGGGAAATTGATGCTCCACACCTATGGTCACCCCCCTCGTTGGTCAGGTCTGACCATAAGCTAATCACCCTTAACATCCACATCCCACCCCCCCCCCCACTTCAGTAAGGAAACCTCCATAAAAAATTCTCCAAAGCCAGCTTCATGCTACTCAAGTCAGAAGTGACAAACTTCATGACACCCATGCAGATAGCAACTGAAAGTTCGACTGCTGAATCCCACACTAAGACACTGTATGAGCACATCCACTCATGCATGAATCATGCCATCCCAAATAGAACCAAGATGCTCTCCTTCAAAAAAAGGAAGCCAATCTGGTGGTCCCCTGCCATAAACAAACTTTACAACAAAAGGAAGAAACTGTTGCAGAAAAGAGGAAAATCCCAGGATGGCAAAAAACTCCCTTACCAGCCTCAGTAAGAAGCTGAGATCCCTCATAAAATCCTCCAAAGCTAGTTACGAAAATATAATTACCAAAGATTCCAAAGACAACCACAAGGTATTCTAGAACTATGTCAAAAATCTAAATGGCAATGCTCAGATCTGCTCTGAGCTACAAAAGAATGGCATTAAATATACTGATACCAAAGATATTGCCAATATCCTGGCAGATCAATTCAGTGCTAACTTCACCCCCCTCTCACCCCCTAAACGGCTCATCTGAATACCGGAAGATTGCCAAATTCCAGTAATAACGGCCACACAGGTAAAAAAAAAAAACGCACTCTCCAAAGCTAAGAATACAGCATCCATGGGACCAGATGACATCCCTGGCTGTGTACTACATGAACTACAAAATTAACTGGCACCTCACCTAAGTGTCATGTTTAATCATAGCCCCACCTCAGGCTTCGTGCCCACTGAGTGGCGCACAGCTACAGTTATCCCACTCCACTACCGCCCCATCAGTCTAACAAGCCTGATCTGCAAGGCCATGGAACGTATTATCATGGAACTTATAAACAAAGACATTGGCAACCTTCAAACATTGGACCCCACCCAGTTTGGATTTGTGAAGGGCCAATCTTGTCTCCTGAACCTGAATGACTTCTCTAAATCAGTCTCCAGAGCCGTGGACGAGGGTAAGGTGGTCCACACAGCCTATCTGGACCTCGCCAAGTCCTTTGACACCATCCCCCACTCTGGAATCACAGACAGACTTATTAAGCTGGGCATTAATCCTTACATCACTTGATGGGTTGCCAACTGGCTTACTGACATAACCCACACTGTAAAAGTAGCAGACTCCAAATCCAGCTCCTGACAAGTGGAGTACCTCAGGGTTCAGTCCTGGGACTGCTCTTGTTTGGCATCTACTTCTCTGAAGTACAGGCCAACACTAAGGGACTCTGGCTAACAAAGTTCGCAGATGACTGCAAACTGGAAGCCATTATTGAATCCCCAAATGATGTGGATACTCTACAAAAGGGCCTTACAGAAACAGATGCTTGGTGCCAGAGCCATAGGCTCAAGCTCAATGCCAAGAAATGTATAGTTATCCCCTTTGGGGAAAAAACATGTACCCATGAATTACCACATAGGTAGCAGTACACTAAACACCGAAAGTGTGATAAGAGACTTAGGGACACAGGTGGACAGTGGTCGCACCTTCGATAACCACATCACCACAACAGTCAGGAAATCCTTCTATGTGGCACACCTCATCACTAAGGGCTTTTCATCCAGAAAAAAGGAGGTCATTGTCTCACTGCACTCATCCCTCATTAGACCCATTATAGAATACAACACCTTGCTATGTACCTCTCAAGATATCTGCAACAACTAGAAAGGCCGCAGAAATACCTCACTAAAAGAATCACAGGCCTCACAATCTTAGTTTGCCACTCAACCACAGCCCATAAGGCATAACAACGTACCCAACACTCTAGTCATAGGTGACTCTATAGTCAGACACACTGACGTTCCACTCACCAGGCTAAACAAGGAGAAAGTTACTGTCAGCTGCCTGTCGGGTGCCAGGATCTGCCACATAATGCACACACTCAGATCACTCCACAACAAGTACAAATATGACTCTGTCATTGTCCATGTTGGTGTGAATGACCTGAGACGTACCTCCCTGGACTGCATGAAAAGAGACATGGATGAGCTCTCCGATTTTGTAGCCCAGGCAGGTATGACCCTAGCCCTCAGTAGCATCCTGCCATCACCCAGAATGATATCACAGTATAAAGACAAAATGACTGACTTCAACAATTGGCTAAGCTTCTGGTGTCATTCTAAGGGGATCCAGTATTTGTCTGCTGGGATGACATGAACGGCAGACCATGATGCTTTGCCAAAGATGGCCTGCACCTGTCGCCCTTGGGATTCCATATACCGGCTAAGGCTCTTGCCACCCCTACAGTGCCTTTTTTACACAAGGTTCAAATGACAAATTCACCATTGTAAAAGGTACAAGCAAGCAAAATCTGAGGATAATGCTACTCAATGTTAGAAGTCTAAACCTCAAAATGCACTCACTGGAGGCACTCCTTAAAATGGAGAACATTGACATCTGTGGAGTGACAGATACCTGGTTCAAAGCTCCAGAGAGCACCCCTGCATTACCAGGCTATAATTCATATCACACCTTTCGGCCACCTAACCCAGACCGAAGCACTAAAGGTGGAGGCGTGTCCATATTCATTAAGGATATCCACATCTCCAGGCTAGTTGTACAGCATAATGCATCCAAGATTATCCAAGTGCAACTAACTCTGGGCAAGACTGGAATCCAAAATGTAGCTTTCTACAGACCCCCCACCATGCCCCAGGATTCCCACTCCTCACTTGTTGATACACTGGAAAATATTAGGGTACAACCCAACACCCTAATAATGGACGATTTCAACTACCCCACCATTAACTGGGAAAACTACTCATTTACCAACTTTTTTGCTCAACGTTTTCTGGAATTCAAAAATTCCAACGCCTGGGATGAACTTACTCACATCCCCACCAGAGGCAACAATATCCTAGACGTGGTCATTACCAACATGGGCGACCAGTGTTCCACACCAGAGGTCAATTCCTCGTTGGTCAGATCTGACCACAAGCTAATCACCCTAGACATCCTCATCCCACCCCCACCTCCCATTAGGGAAACCACCATAAAAAACTTCTCCAAAGCCAACTTCACACTTCTTAAGACAGAAGTGGCAAACATCATGACACCCATGCAGATGGACAAAAAAGATGCGACTGCTGAATCCTACACAAATGCACTTTATAAGCATTTACATGAGTGCATGGATCGTGCTATCCCATAACAGAACCAAGATGCTATCCTCCAAAAAAATGAAGCCAATCTGGTGGTCCTCTGCCATAAACAAACTCTAAAACAGAAGAAAGAAACTGTTGCAAAAAAGAGTAAAATCCCATGACTGGAGGAGCTCCCTGGTCAGCCGCAGTAAGAAGCTGAGATCCCTCATAAAATCCTCCAAAGTTAATTACGAAAACAAAATTGCCACTGACTCTAAAGACAGCCGCAAAGCATTCTATAGCTATATGTCAAGAATCTCAATGGCAACACTCAAATCTGCTCTGAGTTACAGCACAATGGCACTAAATATACAGAACCAACTGATATTGCCAACATCCTGGCAGATAGGTTCAGTGCTAACTTTACCCCCCTCTCACTCCCTAGAGGGCCCATGTCTATACCGGAAGAATTCAAAGTTCCTGTAATCACGGCTGCACAGGTAAAAAAAAACACACTCTCCAAAGCCAAAAACACAGCATCCATGGGACCTGACAATATCCAAGGCTGCATTCTAAATGAACTACAGAACAAACTGGCACCCCACCTAAGTACAATGTTCAATCATAGCCTCACCTCAGGCTTTGTGCCCATTGAATGGCACACCACGACAGTTATCCCACTCCACAAAGGGGGAGCCAGATTGGACCCCAGGAACTACCACCCCCATTAGCTGTCGAGCCTGGTCTGCAAGGCCATGGAACGTATCATCATGGAACTCATAAACAAAGACATTGGTAATCTCCAAACTCTGGACCCCACTCAGTTCGTGTTTGTAAAAGGCAGATCATGTCTCCTAAACCTGATAGACTTCTTTGAAGCAGTCACTAAAGCCATAAATGAGGGTAAGGTGGTTCACACAGCCTATCCAGATCTCGCCAAGGCTTTCGATACCATCCCCCACTCTGGAATTATAGATAAACACATTAAACTAGGTATAAATCACTATGTCACAAGATGGGTTGCCAACATGGCACACGGACAGAACCAACACTGTGAAAGTAGCAGATTCCAAATCCGACTTCAGACCAGTGACAAGTGGAGTACGACAGGGTTTAATCCTGGGTCCTCTCTTGTTTTTAATCTACTTCTCTGAAGTACAGGCTAACACAGAAGGTCTTTGGCTAACGAACTTTGCAGATGACTGCAAACTGGGAGCCATAATCGAAACTCCTAACGATGTGGGCATCCTACAAAAGGGCCTCACTGAGACAGATGCCTGGTGTCAAAGCCATGGCCTGAAGCTCAATGCCAAAAAGCGCACTGTCATCCTCTTTGGTAAAAAATCTGTACCTATGAACTATCACATAGGCGGTAGTCTACTTAACACCGAAAGTGTGACAAGAGACCTTGGGACACAGGTGGACAGTAGTCTCTCCTTTGATAATCACATCGCCACAGTGGTCAGGAAATCCTTCTATGTGGCACACCTCATCACAAAAAGTTTCTCGTCCAGAAAAAAAGAGGTCATTGTTCCCCTCTGCTCATCACTCATTAGACCCATTATAGAGTACAACACCCTTTTTGGTATGTACCTCACAAGACATCTACAACAACTGGAGAGGCCACAGAAATACCTCACAAAGAGGATCACCAGCCTCAAACAGATACCCTACGCAGACCGTCTCAAAAAACTCCAGCTTTACTCCGTCGTATATTGCCTAATCAGAGGCAATCTCTGCCTAACATACAAAGCTATATCAAACCCAGAGCTGTTGGACATGCTCCACTTAAAGAAATCCCAATCCCTCTGAACTACACGCTGTAGGGACGTAAACCTTGTCACCACAATAAACAGAACACGCTGGAGAGATAGATTCTTGTCCCAGAGACTTCCCATACTCTGGAACAGACTACCTATCTATGTCAAACAGAGCTCCTCATTAGCACTCTTCAAGAAAAACCTTGATGATTGGATGGGAAATAGGAAATTTACCCCGGGGATCACTTCTGTGGCTCTGCTCAACAGGGGCACAGGAAAATAATTCTCTTGGGTGGCGAAAGCCAGGGTACCTTTTTGGCTAGGCTTATATAGGCCCTAGGGCCAATAGCCTAGCACATACCTATAAAGCAGATGCCCTACGCTGACTGCCTTAAAAAACTCCAGCTATACTCTGTTGCATATCGTTTACTCTGATGCAATCTCTGCTTAACATACAAGGCCATGTCAAACCCAGAGCTGTTGGACATGCTACACTTAAAGAAATCCCAATCCCTCAGAGCCACACACTCCAGGGATCTAAAACTTGTCATTACAATACACAAAACATGCTGGAGGGATAAGATCCTTACCCAGAGAGTTCCCAGACTCTGGAATAGACTGCCCATACATGTTAAGCAGAGCGCCTCTTTGGCCCTCTTCAAAAGGGAACATTGACAATTGGATGGGAGAAAGAAAATTCACCCCGGGGATCACGTCAGTCGCCCTGCTAGACAGGGGTCCAGGGAAGTAACTAGTGTGAGAAGAAATAGCCAGGGAATTGTTATGGCTAGGCTTGTATAGGCCCTAGGGCCGATAGCCTAGTACTAACTTATGAACTGCATACAAGCATCATCTCATAGGATGCATGTCACTGCATACCAGCATCATCTCATAGGATGCATGTCATTGCACACCTGCATCATCTTATAGGATGCATGTCACTGCATGCCAGCATCATCTCATAGGATGAAAGTCACTGCATACAGGTATCTTATAGCAGGTCACCCCTCACTACTGGGGGCGTGTCACTGCATACAAGCATCATCCCATAGGATGTCACCCCTCACTACTGGAAGTATGTCATTGCATGCACACATCATTTCATAGGATGCCAGCCCTCACTACTGGGGGTATGTCACTGCATGCACGTATCACCTCATAATATGTCAGTCCTCACTACAGGGGGGTGTCCCTGCATACAGTCATCTCAAAGGATATCACCCCTCTCCACTGGAGATATGTCATTGCATATACCAGCATCATCTCAAAGGATATCACCCCTCACTACTGGGGGCATCACAGTTTATAAGCATCTCACAGAATGCCACACCTCACTACTTGGGGGGGGGGGGTCACTGCATACATGCATCATCTCATAGGATGGCAAGACTCACTACCAGAGGCATGTGACAGCACATAAGCATCATGGACCCCAGCCATAAACAAGCTATACAACAAAAGGAGGAAGCTACTACAAGATAGAGCTAAATCCTTAAAAGGGAAGACACCTTTGATCATTATAAGTAAAAAACTAAGATCTCTCATAAAATCATCCAAGGCAAATTTTGAGAGAAAAGTCGCTAAGGACTCAAAAGACAATCATAAGGCCTTTTTTAGCTATGTTAGAAACCTGGGAGGAAACTCCCAGATATGCTCAGAATTAGTTCAAAATGATGTAAAAATCACCGAACCTACAGACATTGCCAACATACTGGCTGACAGGTTCAGTGCAAACTCCCCCCCTCCCCCCCAAAAGGAGAGATATCTATACCAGATGATTGTAGCCCCCCAAACATCTCAAACGCTCAAGTGAGAACTGCTCTCTCCAAGGCGAAAAA
This sequence comes from Protopterus annectens, assembly GCF_019279795.1. Lineage (NCBI taxonomy): Eukaryota > Metazoa > Chordata > Ceratodontiformes > Protopteridae > Protopterus > Protopterus annectens. The sequence goes on from NC_056744.1 coordinate 1,829,542,176, forward strand.
CACAGCATCCATGGGACCAGATGGTGTCCCCGGTTGTGTGCTCCACGAACTCAATGAGGAATTAAACCTGCAGTTAGGGCAGCTGTTTAATCTTAGCCTCACCTCAGGATACGTACCCAAGGAGTGGCGTACGGCAACTGTGGTCCCACTTCACAAAGGCGGTGCCTCCACCGACCCTGGAAATTACCGTCCCATCAGCTTGACAAGCCTGGTCTGCAAAGCCATGGAGAGGATCATAATGGAACTCATAAATAAAGACATAGGGGACTTGCAGACATAAGATCCAACCCAGTTTGGCTTTGTCAAAGGCAGATCATGCCTTTTAAACTTGGTTGACTTTTTCGAAACAGTCACCAAGGCCATTGATGAGGGCAAGGCAGTCCACACAGCCTACCTCGACCTGGCAAAGGCTTTCGACACAATACCCCAGTCAGGTATCATTGAAAAACTCACCGGCTTAAATGTAAACCCATACGTCACAAGATGGGTTGCAAACTGGCTAAGTGACAGAACCCACAGGGTCAGAGTTGCTGGCGCCATGTCAGACTCAAAGCCTGTCACAAGTGGTGTCCCACAAGGCTCAGTCCTGGGCCCACTCTTGTTCGGCATCTACTTTTCAGAAGTACAAGCCAACACAGGAGGGTTATGGCTGACAAAGTTTGCAGATGACTGCAAACTGGGCGCCATAGTCGAGAACACATCTGACACAGATATCCTCCAGAAGAGTCTTATAGAAACGGATAACTGGTGCCAGAGCCATGGCCTAAAGTTAAACGCCAAAAAATGCATAGTCATACCCTTCGGGAAAAACAAGGTTACCCCCAGCTACCATATAGGTGGCAATCCACTAAGCACAGAAGAGGTTATCAGGGATCTGGGGACCCAGGTTGACAGTAACCTTTCATTTGACACTCACGCTGCCAAAGTAGTTAGGAAGACCTTCTACATTGCCTACCTAATCATGAAGGGATTCACATCTAGATCAAGGGAGGTCATCGTTCCCCTGTACTCATCACTCATCAGACCAATGATTGAGTACAATGCCCCATTCAGAATGTATCTGACCCGACACCTGCAGCAACTGGAAAGGCCCCAAAAGTTCCTCACCAAAAGGATAAAGGGTCTCAAAAATATATCTTGTGCTGCCCGACTGAAGGAACTCCAGCTCTATTCAGTCGCTTACCGTCTGCTCAGAGGTGACCTGTGCCTGACATACAAGGCCATGTCCAACCCAGAATTGATGAACATGCTTCACCTCAAAAAATCTAAATCCATCAGAACTACAAGGGCAAGAGACTTAAACCTTAACACGGTTATTAATAGGACATGCTGGAGGGACAGATTCATCACCCAGAGACTCCCTATGCTGTGGAACAAAATCCCGGTACATGTGAGGCAGAGCACCTCGCTGGCTTTGTTCAAGAGAAATCTTGACCAATGGATGGGAGATCGCAGGTATACCCCAGGGATTACCTCAATGCCACTGCTTGACAGAGGCACAGCAAAATAATGGGCATAGTATCCTTCAAACTAAAGGGGTGGCGAAAGCCACAAAACTCTGGGCTAGGCTTATAAATGCCCTTGGGCAGATAGCCTAGTATGAACCTATGAACCTATGTTACAGGATGTCAACACTCACTACTGGGGTTGTGTCACTGCATACAAGCTCTTAAGGCAGGATGCATGCTTTTGTCCTGGAATGATCATGTACTCTCTTACCTAATTTTTTTTGCCTAAGACTGTAGGAATAGCCCTCTGGCAGGTTTCTGCACTGAGAATCCTCTACAATTAGAATTATCCATGCTGTGATGTAGGCCCCCTCAAGTTTCTGTGAGTGGTATCTGCAAGTGACTGGACTGAATCACCTGCACTTTTATCTCTCTAGGCCATGGAAACAAGTCAGTTCTTGTGGAGGTCCTTATTGTTGAAATCACCATCAGAGGCACAGTTCAAAGGCAAGTTCTTAGCCATCAATTCAAAAACGTTCAGTGATGCACATTAGAATGAAACCCAAATGGCACAAGGGACCTGATGGGACAAAAGAACAAGCAACATGACGGGACAGAAAAGTATGAAGCCAGGTTTGCCTCATTATGTCTGAAACAGGGCAGCAGTTGACACAAAAGTGGGGGAGTGCAGAGTAAAAGCATCAGAGCTCAAGATCGCAAAAGAACTAGGCAGAAGAAGCACAGAAGGAGTCCCGACTTTAGAGTTTTCTAAAGACCTGCCTGTTCCGCAAAGCAAATGTCTGCCTGCAAGACAGATAAACATCTTATTTAATTTACTGTCTTCATGTGTTTTATCTGGATATCATAAAGACAAACCATTAGCACTGATGCCTCAGAATGAGTAGTTCAGGTTCGGTCTCTGGAAGCTTCTGGGAAGGGTTTGCAGTGTGTGTGTGTGTGTGTGTGTGTGTGTGTGTGTGTGTGTGTGTGTGTGCGTGTGCGTGTGTGTGTGTCTTGCAATGGACTGGTGCTCTATTTTCCATTAGCTTTCTGCCTTTGCCCAGTGAATTAAGCTCTGTCACAACCCTGTACAGACCAACTAGCATGTTAGAGAATGAAGGAATACACTTTTACATTCTATTTACATTTACTGCTCTACGTGCAACCCCTACACAAAATGAATATTAACTCGCTGAAGTGTCTATGCTCTGTGAAAAGGCTCCTTGAAGTAAGATTAAACTGCTGACAGGAGAATACTAGGCACACACACAGCTGCTAGTCCTAGAGTATATTTCCAATTTCTCATACACTGGTCCATGTTTTGCTTCAACAAGGTTCGGGAAAAGCTCCAAATCATATGGATGGAAAGCCTGTTCCAGAGAAGGAGAATTCTCAGAGTAACACCCCTGTCCCTCCAACATGTCCTACTTAGTTGCAAGCAAAGTTTAATTCTCAAGATCAAGTAATGCTAATGCTGTTCATTTTGCGGATATGCAAAAGGCCCATCAGAGTGGGATCTAAAGATGCCTTGTATGCCAGGCATAGAGACAATCTGCACAGGATATGCTACTTAAGCTCTGCATTCTTTTTGACAGGAACCCTTGTGCATATTCCAGTTGATACACATGTCTGGTGGGGGCGCTGTACCCAATAATGACCTGATAAAGACCAAAAACAGTGGAACGATGACTTCCTTTGAACTAGATGTCATGTCCTTGCTTATAACTTGAGCAACATAGAATGGTTTCCTTACTAACTTAAACATGTATTGGTTGAAAATAAGGTTACTACCTACATATGTACTCAAATCCCTGGCTACTGCTTCTACTCTTAGGGGTATGTTATCAGTGAGGTAATTTCCTAGGATGGCTGAATTCCCAAAGGTACTGTTATGCATTTCTTGGCATGGAGTTTTAAGTCACGGCTTTGGCATCAGTCATTTGTCTGTTTTAGTCCTTCCTGTAAAATGTTAGTGTCTTGGGGGATTCTATCACTGCTCCTAGTTTGCATTCCCTTGACAGTGGCCTTGGCATCCAAGAAGTAGATGAAAAAAAAAAACAACCCAGCGCAGAAAAAGTGACAGTCCTCTTTGTGGAGGTGGTCTCACCTATCCTAACTTCCTGGGTCCGATCTGACAGTCAGCTGGCTATCCAGCAGGTAAGACAGGGAGTTAAGCCTAATCAATGGGCTTGTTTACAATACCTGAGAGGAATATTGTATCAAATGCCTTAACCAGGGCAAGGTAGGTAGTATGCACAATTCTGCCCTCATCCACTGCCTTGGTGACCCTCTCAAAGAAGTGCATCAGGTTGAGTAAGCATGATCTGCACCCCTAATAAAACCAAACTGGGTTGGGTTGGATCCAATATTTGAAGGTTTTCTATGTCCTTATTAATGATTTCCATGATAATTCTTTCCATGGCCTTGTACGCAAGCCTGGCCAGACTTACGAGTGTGTAGTGCCTGGGGACTGCTGATGGCCCAGCCCTGTGTGGAGGGGTGACTGTTACAGCTATTTGCATGGCACAAAGGCTGTCTGAAGGCTATGATTAAACAGTAACTCCAGTGTTTAAGATAGGCCATATTTCAGGCTATTTAGGAGACATCCTGGGATATTATTGCAGCCCATCAATGCAGTGCTTTTGGCCTTAGTCAGCACACCCAGCACCTGCTCCCTAGGGACAGCGGGGAGGGGTGGCATCTTTCAGGCTACTTATGGGAGACATCTTGGAATATTACTGGGGCACATCGATGCAGTTTTTTTGGCTTTTGACAGCACATCTAGGACCTGCTATCTAATGATAATGGGGGAAATATTTGATGGTATTTTCTTGGGGGTGGTCAGGGAGACTGGGGGGGGGGGAATTGGAGCTGAAATTGTTGGTCAACAGATTTGCTGTAATTTTTGGTAATACGCAGTTGGCTCCATTTACAATCAGTTCTGCACACACTATTTTGTGCTGCCTTTGAGGTTTCAAACATAGCTAAACAAAGCCCTGTGGCATTCCTTTGCTTGAAAGGCTATCTTTACCACAAATCTGACTTTAGTAGACTTAATTTGCCCCTTAGTTATTTGTTTAGATCGATGAGAGTGTTGCATCATGCTGGGCGTAGCGCTTCCCAATCTTGGCTATGACCTTTTTTCCTTTTGTTGTGCAACCTGTTCGTGTTTGGATCCCACCAGGGTGGTTTGTTCTTTGAGTTCATTCTGGGTTTATTTCTGGTGGACACAGCTCTCTCTCTGCACTTACTGACATGACTGTACAGGGTTTCTGTCAATAATTCCCATAAACATCTGTGTTATCAGGGTTTTGGGGGGCTTGAAATTTTGACAAGTTATCATTTAGTAGTAGGAAATTTACCTTAGAATAGCTCCTAATTGCTACTGGATTAGCCATGGTCATAGGAAGTTACTAGGCTAATGGCCCTAGGACCCTTACAAGCCTAGCCAAGTTCTTACCCTCATTTCTACAATCAGCCCCTACTGCCCCTGTCCAAGAGGGACACAGGTGGAACCCCAGGGTGAATTTACGGTCACCCATCCAATTATCCAGACTGCGCCTGAAGAGGGCCAATTGCACTGTTTGACATGAAGTGGGAGGATGTTCCAAAGGTGTGGTAACCCCTGGGATACAAATCTATCCCTCCAGCAGGTTTTATTAATGTCACATATCAGGTTAAGGTCACAGAACTGATTTTTACTAAGAAGGAGACAACTTTGTGGTCACTTCATGTGGGGAGGGGGTGTGGGTTTCTCCCACGTTTGAGTACCAAGTCAAGTATGTTTCCACCTCAGTGGGTGTATGCACTACCTGCTCCAGGGTGTTTGTCTTTGCAAAGTACAGGACTCTTTGGGTCGGTAAGTTTGGGGTCATATAAGTATCCAAGTTTATAGTGGGATAGTTGAAATTGCCCATGAATATGGTATTGGGTTGAATGGTGAAAGCCTCTAGTACAAGTATGAGCTATGGGTTTCCTGAGTCACAGATGGTAATCTAGAGCTTGCAAGGATATTATATGGGACTTCGCCTACAGCAGTCTTAACATGAAGAAGCTCAAGCACATCATACTGTCTGACTAGCACGTCGTACTGTCTGACTAGCACGTCCTACTGTCTGACTAGCACGTCCTACTGTCTGACTAGCACGTCCTACTGTCTGACTAGCACGTCCTACTGTCTGACTAGCACGTCCTACTGTCTGACTAGCACGTCCTACTGTCTGACTAGCACGTCATACTGTCTGACTAGCACGTCCTACTGTCTGACTAGCACGTCGTACTGTCTGACTAGCACGTCGTACTGTCTGACTAGCACGTCGTACTGTCTGACTAGCACGTCGTACTGTCTGACTAGCACGTCATACTGTCTGACTAGCACGTCATACTGTCTGACTAGCACGTCATACTGTCTGACTAGCACGTCATACTGTCTGACTAGTCTTGAAGTGTGTTTGTTGTTGATATGATTAAGTCAAATCCACCATCAGTGAATCTTTTATACACAGCAGGTGAGCATTCCTGCATTTTATTACAATAAACTAGTCTCCCATGTGTAAACATGTTGGCAACATGGAATGGACTTATGTACATGGCCAGCTCTCTGAATTTCCTTACAACAAACTATTTGACATAGGCTCGTACGCGTGTTATGAAAAGCTCATGCTTTTGGACTCGTCATTTTCGCATAGCAAGGACATGCACTTGAAAGCTTGTGCAGTTACGTTTACAAGTACTAAACATCTAGAAAGTTAGAGTACTTACCCTGTGCCTGGCTGTTGTTTTTTGCAGGTGCTGAATCAGTTTCACTAAGTTCCTCATCACTGTTATCTGCGAACATATCCATCACTTCCTTGGTTGCCTTTGCTGGGGCTGTTTCAGGAGCTTGTAGCTTCCTAAGGCGGAAACTCAACTTCTCATAAGTCTCTTGGTAGATTGTGTAAACCCCCCGCCCCACCATCTGGTCCGCTAACCCAGTTAAGCGGTCAAGCTTCTCCTTGCTCTCATGCTCTAACCGCTCAGCCTCTGTCATGACCAACTCTGCTTCCTTCTCTTCTTTCTCCTCCTCCTTCTTCTCCTCCTCCTGTTCATCCTGCTGGGGTTTCACCCTTTTGATCTTCCATGTCCGGCTACTTTGGTTCTGCTTTCCCTTTTGGCCAAGCCGTCGGATGGCCTTTGCTACTGTTTCTCCTGGCTGCAGTAACTGCAACATCTCTTCCAGAAGTACTTTCTGATCGACAGGTGACTGTGCGGCATCATCAGGCTCATCATCATTCCATGTATTCACCTTCGATAATGGGCGCTGTTTAACCTCCACCTGGTACAACAACAAAATATATCAATACCACTAAAAAAAGAAAGTACACAGCAATACAGGGTTTCCAAAGTTTGACAGACTAGCTCTGTAAACAGAACTATCTACACATAAAGAAAATGTCAATACCAGTTGTCATAATAACTGTTCCAAAAATAAATTATCACAATATTCTTTGGTTCTCTCACCCCTGAGCATCAAGTCTTTCAACCCTTACTGGACCTTTCAGTCCTCTTAACCCCAAATGTCATAAGTCACATGATTAAGGCTGGATATGGAGATTACCCTTTCCCACTGGCCAGAAGTGATGAATAAGGACTGCAGTCTTGGGTCCAGTGTGAACACCCACTTCCATTAGGCTTACAATCCCTGATGTACTACCTCTGGATTGTTTGTTTACCTCTGATGGGCTTCCATCCTGCTTCAAACCCAGCTGGAGGTCTTACAGGGAAAGATCACCAATACCCTCCTTAAGATGGGCACGTGGTCATCATCCACTTATTCCCATCCTGCAGCAGCCCACTCATGTGCCACCTGTGGAACTTGTCACACCAGTCACATAGGGCATAGTGAAGGTCAGAAGCTCTAGTGTGCAGAGCCACTCCTCCTGCAGAATGGAGTTTCATCTCCACCAGCATATCACATACAGTACCTAAATAACTCGTATAAAGTTTATTTACTTTTTCTTGATCAGCTTAAGCCTATTACTTGTGGTCTTCCTTTCAGGGAGACGCACACTGACAAGAGTAACCTGTTCAGGATACTGGGAAATGTCTTTACTCTTGTCAATAAATGAAGTGGACTCTATTACATCAACCTGAGCTACTAGAAATTCAGAATGACTGGGCCTTAAGTCTAACATCTGTTCTTAAGAACAGCACCTCAATGGTGCACCACTCAACCCTTGTAATGCCGCATGACAGTGTCTGTGTTAGAACATGGATCAAAATAGCTGGTGTGGGCACAGAGGCTAAAGCTTTCTGATCTTTCTGGCATCAAAGACAAGTGTGCTATCTGTTAAAACACTTTCACGATTAGAATAAAATGCCTGGGTCACCCCTGAAAACCAGGATTTCTGGTAACGGTAAGGTACATTAGACAAGTCTGCATGACTGGCCCATTATGCATGCAACAATCCATTCATTAATTTTCTTTACTCACTTTATTATACTTTGAGTTGGTCCAGGTACACACCCTATTCCAGCAATCAAAAAGGAAAAGGCAGGAACCAATCCCAGATAGGACACCAGTCCATGAAAGGGTACACCTGAAATCACACCTAGATGCAATTTATAACACACTGCCAACCCACACACCAGCATAGCTGTGAAATATCGAAAGCAACAGAATACCTCAGGAAAATTCACAAAAACATAGTTGAGGACACACACACACACCACTGAGGCACACACACACACACACACACACACACACACCGTTGAAGACACACACACACACACACACACACACACACACACACACACACCGTTGAGGACACACACACACACACACACCGTTGAAGACACACACACACACCATTGAGGACACACACATAGACAGACAGGCAGACACACACACACACACCTACACACCTACCTACCTCTTTCCCTAGCCAAGAAGTGGCTCAGGGAGAGGTGCTGTTAGGTAAACAAAACTGCCTAACTACAGTGCTGTCAATTGTGAATTACTATACATAGCAAGTATGACACAGCCCCACGAGCAGTCAATGAAGTTATCAAATATACTTAATTTGTCAAAATTATTACCCAAATATATCACAACCCCCAAACACTCAATGTTTGTGTCTTTCGGCTTTTTCCCAGTTAGGGGTCAACACAGCGGAACTCCGGTCCGCTAATGATTGGCAGTAGATTTTTACGTACTGGCTTGCCAGGCCTAACGCACAACCTTCAACAACAAAGGAACGCCCATTCACACATGTCGCTACACAGAAGACTCTCTGAGAATCGAACGGGCAACGTCTAACTGTGAGGCAATAACGGTACTGCAGCACCACCACCGCAGTCAACCCCCAAACACTCAATAAGGCTATTAATTATATGTACATTTACCAAAATTATCAAGTAACTGAAATGTAACACCGCACCGACCCCTTAATTGCAGTATTCTTTTAGAACAATAAGTCAGCTTCTAGTAGCAGGAATTCTTTACAACGATGGGACATGGCCCTTAATTTGTTTCTACAATATAGGTAAAAATGCCTACCTGTCTGTTTATTATCACCTGGTTTTGCTTCTACATGAAACAGACAAACACTCAGCAGACTTGCAAGTACATTTACAGAGATCAGCATCTAATAAAATAAAAAGCTATCTGTACAATGACGCTGCCCTTGCACCAATCTTAAGGAGTTAATCTATTCTAACCCCAAATGGTGACTCATTAAGGGCTGCCACAATGATACAGTTCTTTATCCAAGGATTCATCCCACAACACACAAACGGAAGATGACATTTTAATGCAGTCTCTCTTCCTTTAATATGTTCTTTCCATGCACTCAGAATGAGAACACACTGGATTACTACACTGAGAACATTTTGTCCACTGCACCTTTCATTCTTGTTCTTTCACATTTCTTAAGGAGACATTCATAAGGCACATTACTTACTTATACAGAATAAGAAATTCTAAGTTGAACTTCCAGTATGGCATTAAATGGGGAAGGCAGCATTCCAAATGCTCTCTGTACTGACTCCAGGAGATTGCAATATTACTGACAAACTACTGACCTATAAACTAACAAAAGAAACACTAAGTAAACGAGGAAAGAAGCTGGATGTCGAAAAGAAGAAAATCAAAGTGAAAACGGATACAACTAAATATTAGTGCTGCCTACAATCAGAGGGTGGAAAGCAGCCATCAGCCACGTGTGAACCACACCAATTAAAACAGGTCAGAAACTGGACAGAAAACTGACCCGACATCAGGAAAATAAGGGATGCCCTTTTGAACTACATTAAAAAAGGAATGCTAGAATACACAAGGCTAAACTAGCACTGAAAATACACCCAGATGATTCAGCAGCGCCGAAGAATGGGGAAATACATATGAAAACCAGAATGGCCTCCTTAGAAGAAATAAATGACAGAATACAGGAGCTGGAAGACTGAGAGCTCCAAGAAAGCTTACATTTTATCAATGTACCTGAAAGGTCTGAGGGCAAAGACAGGCAAGGGTTTGTCAGTTACTTTCCCAGTGGCGTGATATAACCAAAGACAAGATAAAGGTAGATAAAGTCCATCTGGTATCGGCCTGTCAGAGATCCAAGAAAGCTTACATTTTATCAATGTACCTGAAAGGTCTGAGGGCAAAGACAGGCAAGGGTTTGTCAGTTACTTTCCCAGTGGCGTGATATAACCAAAGACAAGATAAAGGTAGATAAAGTCCATCTGGTATCGGCCTGTCAGAGATCCAAGAAAGCTTACATTTTATCAATGTACCTGAAAGGTCTGAGGGCAAAGACAGGCAAGGGTTTGTCAGTTACTTTCCCAGTGGCGTGATATAACCAAAGACAAGATAAAGGTAGATAAAGTCCATCTGGTATCGGCCTGTCAGAGATCCAAGAAAGCTTACATTTTATCAATGTACCTGAAAGGTCTGAGGGCAAAGACAGGCAAGGGTTTGTCAGAGTTACTTTCCCAGTGGCGTGATATAACCAAAGACAAGATAAAGGTAGATAAAGTCCATCTGGTATCGGCCTGTCAGAGATCCAAGAAAGCTTACATTTTATCAATGTACCTGAAAGGTCTGAGGGCAAAGACAGGCAAGGATTTGTCAGAGTTACTTTCCCAGTGGCGTGATATAACCAAAGACAAGATAAAGGTAGATAAAGTCCATCTGGTATCAGCCTGTCAGAGATCACAAGCTCCATCTTCTACACCGACATTAGCCAAAATAAAAACCTACTAGCTCAAAGAGCAGCTAATAAGTTCCCCATGGAAGAAGGGAAAACAGTTGAAAATAAGAACTCAGCAGGTGTTTATGGAGAAAGACTACTTGTTTAAGACTCACGCGCAAAGATGATGATTTATCCCTTACTTTAAACTGAGTTGGTGATTGCAACTGCACTTTAGACTTCTCTACTCTGAATTTTTTTACGTTTTCAATCCTGTAAGTACAGTCATTAGTTTTGGACCATCCTACATACGAAAAGGAGTATTCACAGAAAACAACAAACAGTGAATCCCATAAAGACTGATGCAATGACCCTAAATGACCAGCTGCATGGAAAGCAGACCACTGAAACCCTTCCTGTATTTAAGCAGAACATGCAGGAATGACAGAGGGGAATACAGTCCTTCATAAGAAGTATGAACGGAAGTGCTGGCGCAGAAGTCAGTAACATCATGGGGCAAAGTGTTACAGCAGGATCGTACAAGTTGGGGAAACACTGGACAAATACACTTAGAGGTTGAGAGAATCAACTACATAAACAAATGCATGACAGGCCTTTAAGGCTCTGCCGTACTCTGCGAATTAGGTAATAAAGAGCTATATGCGCCAGTTGTGTAAATAAGGAGATTACTGGGAAGACGTTATCACTTTATTTATGACCAGGGCCTCCAAGAAACGCGCCACAAAATTTAGAATATGGTTTTTGACATCTCGTCAGCAAATGTTAAGCAGTGCCTCAGACTAATTTGTTTGTTTCAATCATTCTCAACACTTAGTGACTAAGCCCCAATTAGTTACATGTCTGCTGTAGAAGACGAGGGGAGACAAAGAAGGCCTGGCTCTTGTGACACCCTTAGCATGCACGCTGACAAGCAAAGACAAAAGTGACATTAAACTTCATTTTGGGTTGTGAGACAATCTTAAAAGGTGGGGGTTAATTTAATTAATTAATTGATTCATTGCTTGATTAAACAAACAAACACACACATGTACTGACACATTATACCGGGGGGGGGGGGGCAGTACTTAAACCTAACACCAGCACTGACATCCCTGCATATATGCATGTAAACCACAGCAACTGCAAGGAGGTACACAGCTGAGCAACTGCTCGTCACAGGAGTGTAGTGCTCCTAATATGTTTACAGTACACTGCATTCAGAAGAGTGTAGTTCTCCTAATATGTACACAGTACACTGCATTCCGAGGAGAGTAGTGCTCCTAATATGTATACAGTACACTGCATTCAGTGGAGTGGAGTGCTCCTAATATGTATACAGTACACTGCATTCAGAAGAGTGTAGTGCTCCTAATATGTATACAGTACACTGTATTTACAAGAGTGTAGTGCTCCTAATACGTATACAACACAGAGTCAACAATACACCTATTACTCTAACAAACATGACCTAACCTACATAGCCAACAATACACTTACTACTGTGACAAACATGACCTACACTAACCTACAGAGCCAACAATACACCCATTACTCTGACAGAGCCAACAATACACCTATCACTGTGAAAAACATGACCTACAATAACCTACACAGCCAACAATACACCTATTACTGTGACAAACATGACCTACAGTAACCTACACAGCCAACAATACACTTATTACTGTGACAAACATGACCTACAGTAACCTACACAGCCAATACACCTATTATTGTGACAATCATGACCTACACTAACCGACAGAGCCAACAATACACCTATTACTGTGACAAACATGACATACAGTAACCTACACAGCCAATAATACACCTATTAATGTGATAGCCATGACATACACTAACCGACAGAGCCAACAATACACCTATTACTGTGACAAACATGACCTACTGTAACCTACAGAACCAACAATACAGCTATTACTCTGACAAACATGACCTACAGTAAATTACACAACCAATAATGCACCTATTACTGTGACAAACATGACCTACAGTAAATTACAGAGCTAACAATACACCTATTACTGTGACAAACATGACCTACAGCAACCTACACAGAAAACAATACACCTATTACTCTGACAAACATGACCTACAGTAACCTACACTGCCAATAATACACCTATTACTGTGACATATGACCTGCAGTAAACAACAGAGCCAACAATACACCTATTACTGTGACAAACATGACCTACACTAACCTACAGAGCCAACAATACACCTATTACTGTAACAAACATGCCCTATAGTAACATACAGAGCCAACAATACACCCATTACTCTGACAGAGCCAACAATGCACCCATTACTCTGGAAAACATGACCTACAGCAACCTATACAGCCAATACACTTGTTACTATGACAAACATGACCTACAGTAACGTAGAGAGCCAACAACACACCTATTTCTGTGACAAACATGACCTACAGTAACCGACAGACCCAACAACACACCTATTACTGTGACAAACACGACCAACAGTAACATACAGAGCCAACAATACACCTGTTACTCTGATAAACATGCCCTACAGTAGCATATACAGCCAACAATACACCTGTTACTGTGACAGACATGACCTACAATAACCTACACAGCCAACAATACACTTATTACTGACAAACATGACCTACAGTAACCGAAAGAGCTGACAATACACCTATTATTGTGACAAACATGACCTACAGTAACCTACACAGTTGATAATACACCTATTACTGTGACAACCCATGACCTACACTAAATGACAGAGCCAACAATACACCTACTACTGTGACAAACATGACCTACAGTAACCTACACAGTCAATAATACACCTATTACTGTGACAACCATGACCTACACTAAACGAAAGAGCCAACAATACACCTATTACTCTGACAAATATGACCTACAGTAACCGACAGAGCCAACAATACACCCATTACTCTGACAAACATGACCTATAGTAACCTACACAGACAACAATACACTTATTACTGTGACAAACATGACCTACAGTATACAGCCAACAATATACCCATTACTGTGACAAACATGACCTACAGTAACGTACAGAGCCAACAAAATTACCTGTTACTGTGACAAACATGACCTATAGTACCATATAGAGCTAACAATACACCTGTTACTGTGAGAAACATGACCTGCAGTAACATACAGCGCCAACAATACACCTATTACTCTTGAAAACATGTCCTACAGTAAACAACAGAGCCAACAATACATTTATTATACTGACAAACATGACCTACAGTAACTGACAGAGCCAACAATACACCTATTACTGTGACAGAGCCAACAATACACCTATTACACTGACAAACATGACCTACAGTAACCTACACAGCCAACAATACACTTATTACTGTGACAAACATGGCCTACAGTAACGTACAGAGCCAACAAAGCACCTATTACTGTGACAAACATGACGTACAGTAACCTACACAGCCAACAATACACCTATTACCGTGACAAACATGACATACAGTAACCTGCACAGCCAACAATATACCTGTGACTCTGACAAACATGCCCTACAGTAACGTACTGAGGCAACAATACACCTGTTACTGTGAAAAACATGCCCTACAGTAACGTAGAGAGCCAACAATGCACCCATTACTCTGACAGAGTCAACAATACACCTGTTACTGTGACAAACATGACCTACAGTAACGTACAGAGCCAACAATACACCTATTACTGTGACAAACATGACCTACAGTAACCGACAGCGCCAACAACACACCTATTACTCTGCCAAACATGAACTAAAGTAATGTACAGAGCCAGCAATACACCTGTTACTCCGGCAAACATGACCTACAGTAACCTACTGAGCCAACAATACAACTATTACTCTGGCAAACATGGCCTACAGTAACCTACAGAGCCAATACACCTATTACTCTGGCAAACGTGACCTACAGTAATCGACAGAGCCAACAATACACCTATTACTCTGACAAACATGACCTACAATAACCGACAGAGCCAACAATACACCTATTACTCTGACAAACATGACCAACAGTAACAGACAGAGCCAAAAATACACCTATTACTCTGACAAACATGACCTACAGTAACCGACAGAGCCAACAATACACCTATTACTCTGGCAAACATGGAGGTTAGTCTTGATTAGACAGGTTCTATAAAATGGTACAGCATGAGCATTTGGTGACTAATGACATATACTAACACACCCATTAACCATTCCTGACCTTGTGACAGTTCTAGCTGAAATTATGTCACCAAGGGTGGATAGGGAGACACCGGAGAAAAAATAGTCCCTACTGGCTGAGAAATAACAGGATGAAAACAGCTGTGGACTTTATTTCCCCAAAAGACTGAGGATGTGAAAAACATATAATGACATAGATGTTTTAGAATGGGAAGCACTTAAGGTAGCGATGAAGGGAACACTCAAAGGCCAGGACAGGTGCATAGATACACAGGCAGGGTGTTTAGTTAAGGAAGTTTAGAGTCAACTAAATGAGACAGCTTTAAAACAAGGCTAAGGGTCAAACTCAATATGAAGAAGACCTGTTGCTGAAGGTGTAGGAAAGATGGCACAACATTTGGATAGGGTACTACAGAGGAGAAAACAGTAACAGGACAGAGGTACTTTAGGTTCACATTCCAAGTTGCAAAGATTATTAGCCGGTTACTGCAGGCAACAAAAGGTACAGAGGGGAATTGTTAAGATCCTGGATCTAAAATCTGAAGAAATAAACAGGGATGCCTCAAACATTATGCAGATCTCTGCTATTACTAAGAATTGTATAAGGCTCAGGACATTACCATGAGCTTGTCAAATGAACTAGATGGGTTTCTGACAGGTGAAGAACTCCCTGGCTTAACCCAAGAGGAAAAAGAACCATTAAAATCATTGAACTAAAGTGTAAAGAGCATCTAGGTGCATTAAAAAGTGGGAAGTCCTCGGGGAGTACAGAAAGTAATACCACACAAAATAATACCCCTATCTGTGCAAACTATTTAACCAGACGATAAAGATACTGTGATCACAGGAAGAGGCCGTACTGACAGTTATACCGAAAGAAGGCAGGGATCCTTGTAATGGGCTCATATCATCAAACTGCAGTCTTGCATCATGATATAAACTACTTGCAACAGTGCTGGCAAACAGATTAGCAATTATAAATTATAGGATTTAGATCAGACTGGGTTTATTAAAGGGAGAAAAACATATGACTCATCATAGGACAAATATGATACATTCAGGGGTAGACAGAACCTGGCGGCCCCTTCTTATGCTGAGTCTGGATGCAGAGAAAGCAAGTGCATTGGGACTACTTGTGGGAAATGTTGAAAAGGACGGGGTTTCCAGGTGATTCTGTCTCCTTGGTTTAGCACATCTGCCTCCACTCCTGGGCAGCAGTTAAAATAAATGGAAGAGTTTCCAAGTACTTTAAAACAGAAATAGGGATGAGACAGGGTTGCCCTCTGTCACCCCTTCTATTTGCTTTGTATTTGGAGCTCCTTGCCTTAAAGACAAAGAATAATGCAGAACAGAAAGTGTTAATGTTTGCTGATGATGTTACAATCTATCTTGAGAACCTGGACGTAAACCTGTTTTAATTACTAAGAAACTTTGCAAGAATATTGGTTTACAAAACAAAAGCAATCTGTGTAAACTAAGCCTGAGCTTGTGACATACTACAAGAACATCCATACCTACGGGAGCACTACTGGCTCGGATACTTTAGGTACAAGGAACACTACTAAAAGCGAAGACTAACAAACAGAATCATGGGCTGCAATGACGGAAGATATTAGAATACAGACGACCCCATGGCAGGTCTTAAAGTGGACTTACATCAAAGAATAGATATTGAAGATGCTTATAGTACATGCATACATACCTACAGAGGGCAATCCCAGTTTTATGAACTGAGGAAAAAGCTACAGAATAAACTTAAAAAAATGGTAATTAAACATATATAGGGAGGGAAGCACCCCAGAGCAGAACAGACAGTCATAACACTTCCAACAAATGAGGGGGAAACTGGCAGTTTCTTCTGGAATTATATGATAAAGCAGCACAGGTTAATGACATTCAACTGGTGAGCTGCCATGTCAAGTGGAAGGATGTACTGCTGTCTGTTCAGGACATAAGTCAGAGAGATGAAACAACAAACATTTGGTCTCAAGGCAAGGAACATTTAAATACCAAATAAATGGCTGGGCAACTAATCAAAAAGGTGGTTGAAATACTGCCTGAAAAGTAGATTAATTGATGGAAATTTGAATTATGCCAATTGGCATGTCAGACACCAGGAGGATGACGGATAAGGAGCTGCTAAACCAGTGGATTGCAACTGAAAAAGACATTTTCCTTTGGAAGCAGATCAAGAAAGGAAACGAGGTAATGTCTTGGGGAAATTCAGGGACAGTCAAGTCAGAATAAAAAGAATGCACCCCGGGAGAGACAAAAATTGTTGAAGAGGAGGACGTCCAAGATGGTTGCACACTGAGTAACCTTAATTTTAGGTATACCAGTGTGAAAACAGAAACACAGAAGAGAGAGCCAGTGAACTCATCTTTCTGGGTAAATTTCAGTTACTGGCCAGTAAGTGTACATTTAGAGAACATGAAAAAAAAATCAAACGCAAAATGTGAAGAGAAAACACTAGCTGAGAAGAATCCTGCAGCTGTTCAGCAAAAAGAAGTTCAAGCTCCAGCTTGGGTGCAAGACGAGACATATAATAATCTGAAGGAAAAAATAAGTCAAATGCACTCAGAGCCAATTAAAACAAATAAAACACTGAATGAGTACATCAACTCAAATAACAAAAGGCTGGAAAAATAGAAGAAGCTTTAAACAGATATTCAGATGAGATGATAAAACTGCAAACAATCAAAGGTCGAAATGAAGACTGCTCAAGAAAACCTGCTTCAAAAGTGGTAGAATCAGAGGAAAGAGCACATTGGGGAAACTGGAGAGTTTCTGCTGTACAAGAGAAATTGGAAGGAACAGACTGTATTAATGTTATGAAAGCACAAATAAGCAACTGGACTGGTATTCCAGAGCAGTTGTTAATTGAAAGGGCACATTGTGTGTATGTTCCAAACCTGGCTATGATAAAGCAACCATGAATTGTAATAGTAAAGATGCAATTCTACCAGCAGTAGGAGTTGCTTCTGACAAAACTGTGGCAGAAGGACATTCTACCAGCAGTAGGAGTTGCTTCTGACAAAACTGTGTCAGAACAAAGTACTAAAAGTGAGAGGCAGCAGAATGTTTGTGGAAAATGACTACTCACTGTACACCCCCGGCAGAAGACAAGTACATTTTTCAGAATTGCTGTCTAAAACCCAAATTGCCTACTCATCCACCGCAAACTGGATGCACCAAAACCACCTCTCTCTCTCTCAACACAAACAAATCAAAAATTCTACTATTCCCTCCCACAAAGACATACTCCTACAACAAAAATGCCTTCAAAGTCCTAAGTCAAACTAACTCACATACAGAAGTGGTTCCTTACGCTAAACTACTTGGTATTACTACTGACAAACATCTCAAGTTCGATATCCATATTCAACAAAATATTAAGAAAACCCAGCAAAAGCTAGTTATGCTGTATAGGAGCAATCGCTTCCTCTCTTATACTACTAGGAATACTCTCGCCACCACTTATCTACCGCCTTCCTTATTATGGAGCCCCCTTGCTAACTAACCTGTCCTCCTCTATTTCCTCCAAACTAGAAAACTGCTATAATAAAATCTCAAAATTTGCTACCAAATCTAAACCTTCTACCCATCACTGCCTTACCCTGAGATCCCTAAAGTGGCTTGAACTCCCAAACCACTTAGACTTCATACAACTCACCACTGCACACAGACTTGTATATCATCCAACTAAATATCCAGTGCTAACTAATATCCTACCCCCTTACACCGCCAATGGAACTCTCAGATCCGAACATCAAAACCTAATTGCTATCCCCAAACCCAAAAGTACAGCAGACCAACTTCTCCTCGCTGTCTCTCTAGGAAAAAAATGGAATTCCCTTCCTCCCTTTCTAAGAACCATCCCAAACTTGGAAAACTTCAAAACTCTGCTTACCAAACACCTGGCCACAAAATGGAAATGCAACTCCCACCATCCAACCTAATCTTAAGTACATTCCCCTGGGGGTTTTCCATCTCAGGTTCCTAAGCCCTCAATAACTCTCCTTCAGCTATGCTCCCACAAGCATTTTCTAAGCTCTCCGTTCTCCATTAGCTATCAATAACTATCAATACAATAACAATAGCTATCGATAACCTCAATAAGTCTCCTTCAGCTATGCTCCCACGAGCATTTTCTAAGCTCTCCCATCTCTATTAGCTACTTATTTCATATGATTCAACAATGTAAATGTTATATATCGCTTTCCATTACTAATTTCTTTTCTGGAATTGTGCATGTGTAGTGTATCCTCATTTTACTTAAAAGTATGTATATAAAACATCTTCTCACCTAATATCTGAGAGTGCACACTAAAGAAAATGCATAAACAATAAGTCCACACTCAATGCTTTTCTGCTGGTTATGCATATTTTCAAGGTCCTTACTTGAAACTGTTTCCATATTATGTAAGACTGACACCCTTGTATTTTTGTATCTAATCTGTATTATGTATCTTGGAGCTTTTCTCCCAGGGCCTCCACTGAAAACGGGTCACTTTGACCAAGTGGACTTCCCCGGTAATCAAACTGGAAATAAATAATAAATAATAAATTTATTCCAGCAATTAGGGAATGTCAAGAAGCAGGTGAGAAATTCAAGCTGCTGTATCCAACTATTTTCAGAATATTTTTCCTGGAGGGTCAAAATCAATCTTTCATACAGAAGAGGCTAAACGCGAGCTGTGAAATGGAAGGACATCCTGCTTCTTGTTCTGGTAATAAAGTCCACAGAGAGACTGCGCCAGTGAAACCTTTTCCAATATTGCAAAGGAAAGTGCCTGAGAGAGAGAGACAAAAGCACAAGAGTTGACGCGACGGACCAGGAGTACCTTGGAAATGAACCAGTAAGTGGATCTGGGAAATGGATATCAACAGGAAGAAAACCAGCAACTCGGAAATTGACAAATAAACGTAGGTCTAAATAGCATTAATTATATTTGTGAAACATGACAGAACAAGAAAACCTGGAAATATTGGACTTATTTTTGACTATTAAACTTGAAGGGGACTCCAAAGCATATGTTGT
>NC_056744.1:1830383295-1830465795 GCF_019279795.1 Protopterus annectens
TACTGCCAAGGTTGGAACATGCACTCTTACATGTTCTTCGTATGGATCACTGCTGCTGCAAAGGCTTGAACATGTACTCTTACATGTTCTTTGTATGGATCATTGCTGCTGACAAGCCTTGAACATGTACTCTTACATGTTCTTCGTATGCATCACTGCTCCTGCCAAGGCTTGAACATGCTCTCTTACATGTTCTTCATATGGATCACAGCTCCTGGCAAGCTTGAACACGCACTCTTACATGTTCTTCATATGGATCACTGCTACTGCCAAGGCTTGAACATGCACTCTTACATGTCCTTCATGTGAATCATTGCTGCTGCCAAGGCTTGAACATGCACACTTTCATCTTCTTCATATGGATCACTGGTGCTGCCAAGGCTTGAACATGCACTCTTACAAGTTCTTCGTATGGATCACTGGTGCTGGCATGCCTTGAACATGCACTCTTACATGTTCAACATACGGATCACTGCTGCTGTCAAGGCTTGAACATGCACTCTTACATGTTTTTCGTATTGATCACTGCTGCTGCAAAGCCTTGAACATGCACTCTTACATGTTCTTTATATGGATCACTGCTGCTGCCAAGGCTGGAACATGCACTCTTACATGTTCTTCATATGGATCATTGCTGCTGCCTAGGCTTGAACATTCACTCTTTCATGTTCTTAATATGGATCACTGGTGCTGCCAAGGCTTGAACATGCACTCTTAGAAGTTCTTCATATGGATCAGTGGTGCTGGCAAGCATTGAACATGCACTCTTACATGTTCTTCATATCGATCACTGCTGCTGCCAAGGCTTGAACATGCACTCTTACAAGTTTTTCATATGGATCCCTAGTGCTGGGAATCCTTGAACATACACTATTACATGTTCTTCATATGGATCACTGCTGCTGGCAAGGGTTGAACATGCACTCTTACATGTTCTTCGTATGGATCACTGCTGCTGCCAAGCCTTGAACATGGACTCTTACATCTTCTTCGTATGGATCACTGCTGCTGCCAAGGCTTGAACATGCACTCTTACATGTTCTTCGTATGGATCACTGCTCCTGCCATGGCTTGAGCATGCACTCTTACATGTTCTTCATATGGATCACTGCTGCTGCCATGGCTTGAACATGCACTCTTACATGTTCTTTGTATGGATCCCTACTGTTGTCAAGGCTTGAACATGCACTCTTTCATGTTTTTCGTATGGATCACTGCTGCTAGCAAGGCTTGAATATGCACTCTTACATATACTTCATATGGATCACTGCTGCTGCCAAGGCTTGAATATGCACTCTTACATGTTCTTCATATGGATCACTGCTGCTGCCAAGGCTTGAACATGCTCTCTTACATGTTCTTCATATGGATCACTGCTCCTGGAAAGGCTTGAGCATGTACTCTTACATGTTCTTCATATGGATCACTGCTCCTGGAAAGGCTTGAGCATGTACTCTTACATGTCCTTCATATGGATCACTGGTGCTACCAAGGCTTGAACATGCACTCTTACGTGTTCTTCATATCGGTCACTGCTGCTGCCAAGCCTTGAACATGCACTCTTACATGTTCAACGTATGGATCACTGCTGCTGTCAAGTCTTGAACATGCACTCTTACATGTTCTTCGTACTGATCACTGCTGCTGCCAAGCCTTGAACATGCACTCTTACATGTTCTTCATATGGATCACTGCTGCTGCCAAGGCTTGAAAATGCACTCTTACATGTTCTTCGTATGAATCACTGCTGCTAACAAGACTTGAACATGCTATCTTTCATGTTCTTCATATGGATCACTGCTGCTGGCATGTGGCAGTCCGCTTGTGCTTTTCTTTGCTGGACAGATAAGTTCCACTTGAGGAAAAAATCTTCCGTTTTCGTAAATTTATTGTGGTCTCAAGACTGTAACGTGCTTTTAAATAGAGCACTTATTTTTTTTCTGTCAGTTTAAAGTACTGTAACTAAATGAAAACATTTTATATGGAGTAATTGTGTTTAGTTTTCTCTTGTGGGGCTGCCATGGTGTTTTTTTAACAAAAAACATCTTTTCAAAGTATCACTTATTATATAGCCAATCATACATTTATATAAATGAAAATAAAAACAAACCATATTGACATATTTTATTATATATCACTTATAATCTATTTATTCATTGTCAGTCAAACATTATAGTGTTCATTCAGAGCCTGCCTTCTTTTTAACCGTATTCCTCCTCCAAAACATTATTATACATGTATTGTTCCCACAATTCCCATTTTTATGTAAGTTGCTCCTACCCTTTTCTAAATATCCCATTTCCAATGTTATCTCTGTTACTATATACATTAATTCTAGTACAGATGGTTTAGACTTTGATTTCTTTTTTCTTGTAATTTCTTTTTTGGCAGCCACCATAGACTAAGCAAGGCCTTACTTCTTCTTTCTTCTTTTTCTTTCAGCTGTTCCCGTTAGGGGTCACCACAGCAAATCATCTGTTTCCATTTCTTCCTGTCCTCTGCATCTTGCTCTGTCACACCAACCACCTGCATGTCCTCTCTCACCACATCCATAAACCTTATCTTAGGCCTTCCTCTTTTCCTGTTACCTGGTAGCTTCATCCTTAACATCTTTTTCCCAATATATTCTGCATCCCTTCTCAGCACATGTTCAAACCAACGTAATCTTGCCTCTATGACTTTGTCTCCAAACCTTCCAACCTGGGCTGACCCTCTAATATACTTATTCCTAATCCTGTCCACCCTCGTCACACCCAGTGCAAATCTTAACATCTTTAACTCTGCCACATCCAGCTCTGACTCCTGCCTTTTTGTCAGTGCCACTGTCTCCAACCCATATAACATATCTGGTCTCACTACCCTCTTGTAAACCTTCCCTTTCACTCTTACTAGTACTAGTCTGTTACAAATCACTTCTGACACTCTTCTCCACCCATTCCATCCTGCCTGTACTCTCGTCTTCACCTCTCTTCCAAACTCGCCATTACTCTGAACTGTTGATCCCAAGTATTTAAACTCATCCACCTTCAGCAACTCTACTCCCTGCATCCTCACCATTCCTCTATCCTCCCTCTCATTCACACACATATATTCTGTCTTAGTCCTGCTGACCTTTATTCCTCTTCTCTCTAGAGCATATCTCCATCTCTCCAGGGTCTCCTCCACCTGTTCCCTACTCTCACTACAGATCACAATGTCATCTGCAAACATCATAGTCCATGGGGACTCCTGTCTGATCTCGTCTGTCAACCTGTCCATCACCACTGCAAATAAGAAAGGGCTCAGAGTTGATCCTTGATGTAATCCCACCTCCACCTTAAACATATCTGTCACTCCCACTGCAGACCTCACCGCTGTCACTCTACCCTTGTACATATCCTGTACCACTCTTACATACTTCTTTGACACTCCCAACTTCCTCATACAATACCACAACTCCTCTCTAGGCACTCTGTCATATGCTTTCTCTAAGTCTACAAAGACACAATGCAGCTCCTTCTGACCTTCTCTGTACTTCTCCATCAACACTCTCAGAGCAAACATCGCATCTGTAGTGCTCTTTCCTGGCATGAAACCATACTGCTGATCACTAATCATCACGTCCCTTCTTAACCTAGCTTCCACTACTCTTTCCCATAACTTCATGCTGTGACTGGTCAATTTAATCCCTCTGTAGTTACTACGGCAATGCACATCCCACTTATTCTTAAAAAATGGTACCAAAACACTTTTTCTCCATTCCTCAGGCATCCTCTCACTTTCCAAGATTTCATTAAACAATCTAGTTAAAAATTCCACTGCCTTTTCTCCTAAACACCTCCAAGCTTCCACAGGTATGTCATCTGGACCAACAGCCTTTCCATTTTTCATCCTCTTCATAGCTATCCTTACTTCCTCCTTGCTAATCCTCTGCACTTCATGATTCACTATCCCTACATCATCCAACCTTCTCTCCCTCTCATTCTCTTCATTCATCAGCCCCTCAAAGTACTCTTCCATCTGTTCAAAACAATCTCCTCTCTTGTGAGTACCTTACTGTGTCTAGGGAATTCTGATTCTGTATTGTAACTAAAAAAAATGTCCTTAGTTATACCAATTTGCTCACCCAGTATTTCTGATAGAGTAGTGTGTAGGGAAATTTCAAAGTCTGCTCACTCATTACATTCCCAGAAAATATGTACTCAATTACCTCTTTCTTCCCCATCATACCACCAACATTTGCTATCTGCCTGAGAAAAAATTCTTTACTGTCTATTTGGGATATTAAAATATCTATGTAAAACACTTCCAAGCAAAGATACTAAATCTTCTAGATTTTGTTGCGTATTTGGGAGACATATGTATATCCCCCATTGTTTCTTTGTAAATTGCTTTTTCCAATCTCTCTTCTCAGTTCTTTCTAACCTCCTCTGATTGATTCTTATAGTCATCTTGCAATATTCTACATGCTGTGCTAACTGACCCTTTTTAACAGCAGCTTCTGTTCTGGATTCTACTCAAAACTCTACTAGTGTTGGTCTTTCACTTAGGATTCCTGTATTTCTTTCCCTTTGTCTATACCCTGATATAAATTCTTGATAGGGAAGGCAATCTCTAGCCTGCAGTCCAAATACATTCTTGGCCTCTTTCCATTCTATTACCTTTCCCTCTCTAATAATTTGTCCCAACACCTCGGTTTCTTCGCCAGTTTTCTTCAGTAAATTTCAGCCCCCTTCTGCCTATTGCCTGCATCCCTAATTGCAGTCATCCCTATCAGCAGAATCTCCTTTCTCCATTCCCATGTTGGATATATTCTTAGCACACTTTCTGCTGCTTTATAAATATAATATTCTGTATGGTTACTGTTATTCTCCCTAAAGATCTGTATCCAAAACCCCAGTCTATCCTTGTTCGTTGAGCTTCCCCCCTGTTTCATCACCACCCCGTTCCACTTTGAATTATAGTTTTCTGCTTTTGCTATGTACAGGAGCCTTAACTCTGTAGCTATGAAATAGCCTTTCAAATCAGGTAATCCCAAACCACCTTGTTTTGATGAAAGAATCAGTTTATCCCCATTGACTCTTGCCATGTTCTCCTCCCAGTTAAATCCTTCAGCTCTTTATTAATTGCTATCCACAACTTCTCCACTGATTGATAAACATATGCCTGACCTGTGTATAAAACTAAAGGGACTAAAGCACTTTCACTGCTTGTATCTTGCTATCCATATCCATAAAACAGAGCTTCCAATTTCTCAGTTTTTGTATTATCTTTTTAGTCTCTTCCCACATATCCTTAGCTGCCACACCAGAATCCCTTTAATCCGTACTCCTAAATACTTCATTTTATCATGTGTCCCCATAAATATGGGTATTACTGAACCAATGTGTGTGTGGGTACATAGTTTATAGCTATTGCCTTTGTTTTAGCTTCATTAATTTTGTATCCCAAAAAGACTTGAAACTGTCTGAAAATGTTCCACAACACTGAAATGTCCTTTTTGGTTTTATTAGGTATGAAATAAATTGTTCTGCAAATAAAGCCAGCTTTTCTTCACTATCACACCATACCAAGTATATCCTTGAATTTCTGAGTCCCTTATTTTCTGTGCCAGTGGTTCTAAATACAATACAAATAATAAAAGGAAAGAGGACACTCCTGTCTGGTTCCTCTACTCAGAGAGAAATTATCAGAGAGGAAGCCACCCACTTTAGTTTTTCACCTCTGATCCCTCGTATATTCTCCTTATCAGCCTTATATTTTCATTAGGGAATGCAAATGCTTCCATTGTCATGTTCATAAAATCCCAGCTTACTCTGTTGAATACTTTCTTTTCATCAAGACCCACAACAACAGTGGTATTTTCTTACATTCTGCTTCCCTCGGGATCATCATTGTTCTATTAATGTTGTCAAATGTTTGCCTCCCTCAAACCTACGCTGATCCATATCTATCAATTTTGGCATCACCTTTGACATTCTTTTAGCCATTATAGACATAAACACATTACAAGCATGGTGTAAACTTGAAATGGGCCTATATGAAGACGGATCTGATGGGTCTTCCCCCTCTTTAGGTAGTACAGCTACCACCACTTTCTTCCAGGATGTTGTTGCTTCTCTTCCTCTTAAAACACTGTTAAACAGAACCTTCCGGATCTTTATCAGTTTCTTCCCTTCTATCTTCCAAACCTCCACAGGAACACCATCTGTTCCTGGGGACTCTCCTGTAGATTGGTTATACATCACCATGTTGAGCTCATCTCCTTCTGTTCTCTTAGTCATTGAGCCTCATTTCTGTGGCTGTCATACTGTCTGAAGTGCTTTTTACTGTGACATTTACTCAAAAAAGTAACTTTTGTGGACTGGTATTTTTACTGGCATTTGATGTTTTTCCTCCTCAGGGAAGAGGCACCATTTTCTGCTTGATCATGGAACAGATTACCAGTCCCACAGTCGGTCTTCTTCCAGCCACAAAAAGAAAAGGCTAAGCAAACAGCCTTTGCTACCAAAACAGACTAGTAATTCGCCTCAGCTGCAGGTGGGTGACTCTGCTGTGCCCATTTGTTGTACCTCAGACCTGTCATCTTTTACCCCAAATCCCTCTGGTGTAGAACCTACAGCCACTATGGACTGGGGGTCAACCACATCCTCTGCAGCTGTAGGAGTCCCCTCTGTGGTCAAGGCAGAGCCACTCGTTTTGGTTCTGGGAGAAGGAACAGGGAAATTTTCCCTGTTGTGTCAGAATGATGTGCCCATCCCAGGAGAAGCAGCAGCCGCCATCAGTAAGATGATTGGCCCCATTTTTCCTGTCAAAAAGAAACAGAAGACCAAGCTTGTTATCTCTACTCCTGAACCTTCTTTGGATAGAAGTAGTTTACTGGCACTGCTTGAGGGTTTCATTGTTTTCTTTCTTGTAAAGTAGTTTCCTCATAAAAGAAAGAGGAATTCCTCTTTTCCTAAAGAGATTCAAGATTCTGAATCCTAACAGGAGGATTCAGGGACAGATTCAGGATTTTGACTTAAATATTTCTGATTCAGACTCAGAGGAGAGCTTAGTTTCTGGTTCTCCCTGTGCGGGTTTCTCTTTCTTTGAGACCATTGCTAGAGTATCCCAGTGTTTTCAGTGGGAGGACACTAATATATCTCAATCCCACAGAAAATACTATGAACTATTACAGAAGGATATTCTAGAACCACACCCATTCCCTCTGTCCTATTTTATAGGATGTGTGTCTTACTGCCTGTAGTTTTCCTGATAGTCAGCCAGTTGTCAGTAAAAAAGGCAGATAGGATTTATAACCTGAACAAGCAGCTATAGCCTTAGTTGACTCCACTGCTGCTAAGCACTTAGTTAATTCCAGTCCTATTCTTTCTAATAAGAATGGGGAAATTATCGATAGGTATGGGAAAGACTGTATACTTCTGCAACTTTGATTTTAAGAATTTTAAAGTGCCAGGCTCATATGTTAAAGTTTGTTCTGACAAATTGTAAAAGTATAAGGACTGTTTTATCTACAGTTTCTTCTTTTGAAGAAAACTCTGCTTTGAATAACTTAATTTATTCTATTGCACAGGTCGCGACTCAATGTTTCGTGTGCGCATGATTCTGTTGATACTTCTTCTAGGGATAGTCATTTGTAATGCTTTAAGGACGTTTGTTGGCTACGTTCTCAGAACCTCCCAGATGATGTCAAAAAATGAGATTTTAAATCCTCCCTTCAATAGAGATTTAGTATTTGACCCCTCTGCTGCAGAAGTTATCAAAAAGTGTGATAAAAGGGGCAAGCTTATCCAGGGAATCCCTTAAGAGTCTTCAGCCCTCTTTTCCAAATTGTCCAACGGATTTTCTTTCTCCTCACCCAATTTTGAGATTGTTGATTCATTTTTTTGCTATGAGACTTCAGGTAAACAGATGATCTGATGTTGTCATTTTCATTCGTTCCTCAACTTGTGGGTTTTGGATCCGACCCTCAGATCAGACTCAGCTGCTTTCTTAAGCGTAGGCTCTGAAGCTTGAGCTCCTCCCCTACCCATAATGTCTCATTCCCCAGATTACCTCAGATCTCATTTGCTGCTCATAGGAAAAGCATCATGATCTGTTTGCTCGAGCACCATTTGGATATCAACAGTTAAGTCTGTAATGTCTTCCTTTTTATTTTTTATAGTACTACTTCCTTCTTATCTCCTACCCTTTTGCTATTTAAAAAAAGTCTCCATGTTTTTCTTTTTAAAATAGTGATTGCTTGCTGTGTCTCTTTGGTGGGAGTTACTTTCCTTTCCTGTCTCCTTTTCTACTTAACTTTTAAGAAAATATCTGATAATCCTTTAGGCTTTAAAAAGTGCACTTCCTGTGGGCACAAGATCCCCTCATCTAATGCTCACAAGGAGTGCATATATTGTCTTGGCCATGCTCGCCTCAAAGCCCTCTCTCTATTTGCAAGGGGTTTCAACAGACAGCACTGACCGGCAGAAGAAATAAAGTTATTCTAAAGGGCCTCCTACCTTCATCGGCCCTGTTTGCAGGTTCTTCCACATTAGGGGCTCAACTCCCCTCGAAAAAGCATAGAGACATCTGGGAATGTAGTAAATGTTCCCTGGGAAAGTCAGCCTGCTCTTCTTCTGATCAGCCTCCATCAAAGGCTCCTTGGGCACTGGATCCAAAACACTTGGGTCTGACTAAGTCCATGCATTTTTCTCCTCGGCTCCAAGCTCCCCTGCCTTCAGAGCCTCTTCCAACCACAGGGTTTCCCCTTAAAGAGAGATCCCCAAGACTATATCCATCCCACCCTCTACAACATCATCTGTCAGGTCCTCACATAGCCTTTCTGAATCAGAGGTGGACAGACTGATGAGACAATTCCTTCAGACACAGATCCAGATGGGGGTATTACCAGCTCCGTCCCCTACCAGGGGGTCTATATTATCACAGCGAAGATTTCAATATGCGAATAACATTTGGACAACACCAAATGTTCGAATATTGAAAAACTGAAAACATTGCAAGTGTGAATGGAGATTGCAGTAGGGAATTCTTCCCTTTACTTCAATGTAGTACAATCTCGGAGTTGGTATATTTAAGTAGCGGGGGTGTGGTGGGTGCAGGGGGGCTTGTCCCCCTGCATACAACCGTTAATGACAGATTTCCTGTTTTGTTTTTTTTTTTGTTTTTTTTTAGGATTCGAAATTTTCAAACATTGAACATATGGTGTCGACTATATGGTATTCGGAGTTTGAAACTTTCGATCCAATAATATAGACCCCCCCCACCAGGTCTGTGAGCAGCATTCGTCTTTCAGACCATTATCTGCTTTTGTGATCCAGCCTCCTGCTTCAGAGTCCTTGGATCCAAAGGCCCGGAGAGTCAAGATGTTGGAGCTGATAGTGATGCTGTTTTCAACCCAACAGCTTCCCTGACTTGGTCAGCCCCAAGCAGCTGTTGGATCAAAAGCCTCAGTGTCAGCTCCAGGGTGTTGACCTAAACTGCAAAGTTTTGGGAGCTATCACTTCCCCTTAGAGCTGTGGCATTCAGTAGCTCAACCCCAACTTTCCTCTTGCAGCAGAGGGCTGGGGGGGGGTCCTCTGCCCTGATAGCTTCAGCTCTGGGGTGAAGGTCTTCAGCATCTCCGGCCCCTTCCACTTTCGAGGTGGTGGAGAGGGTTCTCTCCATGCCTAGGAGATCCTCAACTCTCACTCTTTCAGGTCCACTCTTCACCCTCATGGATGCTGTCTCCGAGAACTGGGTACTGTCTCTGAGACCTCACCATTGTCACCCTTGGGACAGTCAGCTCAGCAAAGCCTTCAGGTACTTCCACGCTTGGAACCCCAGATCTCTCCTGATGTCTCCCTGAAACACCCCTTTGAGGAGATTCTCCAGAAGAAAAGGTGAAAAAAAGAGGCACTTGGATTCACCAGAAGAATCCATTACAGAAGATACCGATTTTGAGGAAGGGGAAGGGTCCCCCAGATCTCCACCTGAGGATGCCTCTTTTGGAGATATCTTAGAAATCCTGCACCAAAAAAGGTGGATGTTCTTCCGAACCCCCCCCCCCCCCGAGGAAATGGTGTTCCTCATTTTGGGTGTCCCCCAAAGTGATGTACTTATCAACCTGGTATCAAGCAGGGCTTGGAAGGACCTGGACACTGTAGAATGTATCCCATATGTGCAGCTAGGATCTTTAGTGCCCCCTTTGACCGACCCCATTTGACCAAAGGAATCCCGGTAGATGCCATAGTTGTTGCAGTAGCCATCAAGTAGGAGCTGGCCCAGGAAAGCTTCACTGTCCATCTCCCTAACAGGGAGTCTAGGGCCATGTACAGATCTTGCAAGAGAGTTTATGGCTCATCTACCTTAACTTTCTGAGGCTTAAACTATATTTCCCATTTTACTAGGCTATAGAGGGATTTAATCAAAGAACTCTCTAGCGCACCTCCATGGGACCTAATTATAATTTACAGGCAATAGTTCATCCCCCTTTTGAACCTTCAGCCAAAGTAGATTTGAAATTCCTATTGTGGAAGACTGTTTTTCTAATTACTATCATTTCTGCAAGAAGAGTATCTGAATTGCAGGCTCTCTCCTCCAAACATTCTTGTTTAATTATTCATAAAGATAGAGTACCTTACCTACCAACCCATCCTTTCTACCCACAGTTGCTACAGAGAACATTAACCAATCAATCAACTTACCGGTCTTCTATTCCAATTACCAAAACAAAGGGGGGTATACTCTTCATCTGTTAGATGTTCATAGGCAGCTGAGTTTTTATTTAGACAGAACTAAATCTTTCAGAAAATCTGACTAGCTTTTTACATCCTTTTCAGATCAGGAAAGAAAAAACAGTTGCCAAGACCACTTTAGCTAAATAGTTAAGAGACTGCATTTCATTTGTTTATGAATCTAAAGGTGTTTCGTTACCCAAGCAAATCAAAGCTCACTGTACTAGATCAATGGCAACTTCTCAAGCCTTTTGGGCAAACATTTCAATTGATGATATTTGTTCATCTGCTTCTTGATCAAATTGTCACACCTTTATTTCTCAATATAAAATGCACATTATCTGTAGGAATAAAGCTGCCTTTGGTTCTGCAGTGCTTCGAAATATCCTTCCATGAAGGCCACCCTGGATTATTGTAGCAGGGGACTCTGTCCCACAGGCTGAGAAATGTATGAAAATGACAACATCCGATAAAGAAGTTATGCACGTACCATAATGTTCCATCCGTCCCACAGGCTGAGAAATGTATGAAAATGACAACATCCGATAAAGAAGTTCTGCACGTACCATAACGTTCCATCCGTCCCACAGGCTGAGAAATGTATGAAAATGACAACATCCGATAAAGAAGTTATGCACGTACCATAACGTTCCATCCGCATTGCCCATTTTCATTCTTCCTCAACCTCCCCACCCTCCTTCCCCCTGTACATCTTATGAAGGACCTGATGGATATGATAATAGGAACCTCTGTTCCTTGTTCAGCTCCTGATCTTTGCTGTACCTCTTTTAGCGGCTTTCTGATATTATCTACATTATTGTATATATGTATATACTTTGAAAATATGATAGCAACAAACTCATCTGAGGTAATCTGGGGGAAAGAGGCATTGAGGGCGAACTTCGGACCCTAAACTTTAGAAAGTGGCTGAGTCGGATCCGAGGGTCATATCCGAAACCCACAGTTTGAGGAAGAATGAAAATGGCCAGCACAGATGGAATATTCTGGTAAGTCCGTAACTTCTTTTTAAGATGATGTGGCATACTGAAGTTATGTTGTCCATATCTCACCTTCCTTCTTGCTGGTTGGGTTCAGACCTGATCCTCAGCTCTAACTCAGTCGCATTCTAAAGCTCGAGAGCTTCCACTGGCTCAAGGCTAGTCCCCATCCCAACATGCCTAGCGAGAGTTACCCAGATCTTGTTTGCCACTTGAAGCTTCGGGATTACTGATGACTGGCTCGGGCTAAGTTAGATTGTTTTTTCTAATATTTTCTCGTAAAATATTTTTTGGTAGCACAGTTTTTCTGTAGGTTAGTAAAATCTGTTGTGTGTCTATCTCTCTATCGCCTGCTTAGTTGCTGTTTATTGTTGATGCCGTCATTTCCCTTTCTTTCAGGCCTACCATCTCCCTCCTTTCTAACTTACAAATCCATTTAAGTTAGAGGATTCGTCCTACCCTTTCAGTCCATTTTAGTTAGAGGGCTTTACCTTATTTCCTTTCTCTACCAGGAGCTAGCCGTTTAAGTTAGAGGCATTTCCTCGGTTGGAGGAGTCGTCATTTGACTTAGAGACTCTCCTTCTGTTTTCTTCCCCATTTCAAAAAAAAAATGTTGCTGTCTGTTTTTGACGTGAGTGTCTCGTTACACTCTGTATCTCTATTATAGTATCTTATTGTTGATCACTGTTGTGTTTTGTGGTAAATATCTCCAAGGAAGCTTCTAAAGAATCCAAGCCTTCTGGATTCAAGAAGTGTGATTCCTGCACCCAAAAGTTGTCTCTAACTGATGGTCACACCAGCTGCATATACTGTTTGGGAGCTGTTCACCTGCAGGACTCTTGTTCCATTTGCCATGATTTTAGCTCTAGAGTTCTGAAGGAGTGTAAAAACAAGCTAATCTTCAGGGGATTGTTGAAAGGGCCGTTCAAGGCATTGAAGGAAGGGAATCAGGCAGGAAAATCTGACAAACCTCCAAAATTGACATCTTCATCAGCTCTGGCTTCAGGACCATCGAAGGGCAAAGACAAACCGTCAAGTTCATTGGATCCAATAGCTATCGGGTCCGACAAGGCTTTATCTATTTCGGTTCGATCCATACCTTCGGAGCTGTCTAGGAGCCATAAAAGATCTAGGTCTCCCTGCTTGGAATCGGTGCATTCTGTGCCACAGTCCCCACTTCTCTAGTCTGTGACAGGCAGTCACCAATTGTCCATCCATTCCTCTCAATCGTCTAGGAGCCTTTCGGATGATGATGTGGAGAGGATGGTGAAGAGGCTTCTCAGGACACTGGCCTTGGCAAAAATATTATCGAGCCCAGCCCATATGGAAGTGGAGCCGACTGTCCAACCTACCCTGTCATCGATTCCTCCTCCGACTCACCTGAGCTCGGAGCCAGAGTGCATGGAGGTCATTGTGGTGGAACCATCAGTTCTTCTCACCTTCTCATGAGGGATCTGGGGGCCGACACTCCCTCGTCAGCTCTGGGAGGAGAGCAAGATCTGACCCTTGTCAGATCCTACTCTCCCACTTGGTGCTTCTGTGCAGATGAGTTAGGTGCCTACATCAGCCTCAGAGCCATCACCCTGGTTCGGAGGTGATCGCCTGGCCCTTCAGAGCAGGAGACCCTGTTGGGTTAGGATCGTGGTGCCTTTGAGGTGATGAGGACTGTGCTGTCCTCTCAGACTGCTCCACCCTCAGCTCCAGTTGCTCCTTCTCCTTCTGGGCCAGTGTCCACCTCCAAAACACTCCTCCTCCCCAGGTATAGGGAACCAATGCCCCAGGACACCCCTTTGGGTGACCCTCCCCTTCCAAAACCTCTCCAGAGCACCCCTTGGAGGAGGACCCTTGGAAGAGGACTTGCAAGAGGAAGCATTTGGACTCCCCTGACATTGGACACGTACTTGGAGGACTTAGAAGGGTCCCCACAGTCACCCTCTGAGAACGTCTGTTTTTCAGACATCCTGGAAATTCTCAAGCAGAGGGGTGGCTGGAAATCCCTTTCCCCTTCTGAAGACGAGTCCATGTACCTGGATGCATTCTGTTCCCGAACCTCCACCTCTTGGGTGTCTCTGCCCTTCGACCCACTGCTACGGGTAGAAAGTCGAAAAGGCATGGAGCTCCCCAGAATTGATGGAACCAGTTCCGCAGAGGCCCAAAAAGTTTATCACTGCACTGGACAACAAACCTTTCCTGACTGAGGGCGTGGCAGTTGATGCTGTGGTGGTTGCGGCAGCCACAAAGAAGGAATTAACAGAAACCTCTTCTTCTGTCCATCCACCAAACAAGGAGTACCATACGATGGACAGATACTGAAAGCATGTCTTTTCTTCAGCGGCCTTTACCTTTAGGTCACTGAATTATTTGTCCCATTTCACCCGTCTCCAGAGGGATCTCCTGAAAGAGCTAGGAGACACCCTACAGGATCCTACAGTTGCGGGAGCTGTAGACAGAGCTGCTTCTCAGCTTGTGACCTTATCTTCTGTAGTTAATTCCTCCATGTGGCTTATCTCCTATGCAGTCGATGGATTGAGCAGGGCAGCAGGCACAGGAGTCGCCCTACGGAGGCATTCCTGGATGCACCTTTGTCAGTTTGCCGAGTCCTTCAAGTCCTCTTTTAGCAACACCCCATTTGATGGCTCATCATTGTTGGGGCCCAAGGTAAAAGAGACTCTTATTTTTTATTTATTTATTTTATATTTGTTGACCGGGCTAGTCTAACTGAATGTCCATTTTCAGTACAGGCCCGGGAGAAAAGCTCCAACACAGATAAAAAACAGATAAAGTTTTTTTTATGAAAAAAAAAAATATATATATATATATATATATATATATATATATATATATATATATATATACCAGCCATAGATGCTATTTCTACACATTTCATAGAGCTATTTACAAAACGTAGCGCAAGATATTTACTTGTACTAGTAACTAAAAAAAAGTATCCCATTTCTGGTTTAATGTTTTCCTATTACACTACAGGACCTAAGTTTAGTGGAGAGAGTAGAGTTAGTAAAGATATTAGTAGCAGTACTGATAGGTTAGTCAAGATTACAACAAGGGCAAAGCCAGTGTGTATTAAGGAAAATTTTGAGTTTATGTTTGAAAAGTAATAAGGCAGAAAGGGAAGTAAGTTGACTAGGTTGATGGCTCCAGTTTTTCCCAGTTGTGTTAGAGAACAGTGAGTCCACTGCCATGTTATTAGACTTGTTAATGTTAACTAGAAGTTTGTTGGATGAACGTAAGGTATTAAGATTTTTATAAGGAGTTATGAGGTCTGAGAGTATTGGAGTGTTGTTAGGCTGGTAAAGGATTTTATGGGCAATAGGAAGTTGGTTGAATTGAAGGTGATTTTGTAGTTCAAGCCATCCAAGTTGTTTGAGGTTATGACAATGGTTGGTTATGAAGGGTTTACCAGTAGCAAATCTGGCAATGTTGTTATAGGAGGTGGCTAGTTTGAGGAGATTATGTTTTGATAGGTATATATTGGTGAGGCATAGCGAAGAGTAAAGATTAGATGGGAGTGGACAATGGTAGTTCTTATTATTGGTGTAAGGAATGGCTTGACTCTACACAGGGCACCCATTTTTCTGTTAACTGATTTTACAGTGTTGTTAATGTGGGTATCAAAGTTAATGTTGTTATCTATTGTGATCCCTAGGAGTTTTGTGGTAGAGTCAGGAGCTATGAGGGTGCCATTTTTAGAAATGATTGAGAAATCTATAGGTGTGGACCTATGAGTAGGAGTAAAGAGCAGGAGCTTTGTTTTTTTTTTTTTTTGGGATTCAAAAGGAGACATCATTTCAAGAACCAGATTTCAACTGTGTTAAATACTTTCTGGGTTTGGGATTGCAGTTCAGAAGCAGATTTAGCTGTGCAGATTAAAGTAGAATCATCTACATATTGCATACAAGTTGCATTAGGAATAGCTAAGTAGAGATCATTAATGAAGATTGAAAATAAGAGAGGACCTAGAATGGAGCCCTGGGGGACACCCAATGTGACAGGCAGGTGGGATGATGGATTATTCTCCCAGAGCACTGCCTGTTGCCCATTGCTCAGGTAGGATGTGAACCATTTTACGGATAGGGAATCAAGGGAAAGTGATTTGAGAAGATAGATAAGCAATGTATGGTTTACCATATCAAAACCTTTCAAAGATCAATAAATAGAGCTGAAGAGAGTACGTTGTTGTTGCGGTTTCTATTAATGGTGTTGGTAAAGGATAAGAGGACCGTAGTGGTAAAATGGAATGGCCTAAAGCCATGTTGGCTTTTAGCTAGTATGTTATTGACAGTTAGGTGCCCCATTAACTGATGATGAATACATTTTTCATTTATTTTTGCTAAGGGGATAGAATAGCTATGGGCCAATAGTTAGAATATTCAATTGAGTTGCCACCTTTGTGTAGGGGGTTAATGTGTGAGATTTTCCAGATAGCAGGATGGATCCTTCTTTAATGGTTCTATTTATCAAGATTGATATTGGATAAGCTACAGCTTTAGCTGCTTTTTGCAGATATTCAGCTGGGATCTGGTCAGCAGAGGAGGTACAAGGCTTAAGTTTTGCTAGGAGTTTGAAAATGAAGTTAGTAGAGATGGGTTGTAGTTGAAAGATATAATATTTTTTGTCCCTAACAATGAAAGAATTACCAGATCTAACTACTTTACACCAGTTACAACAGCCACAAGTGGACATGCCCTTATGTCTGCTGAATTGTGTATAAGGTAAATTCCTTTGCAATAATTCTTTCAAATTGTGTGCCCTTTTATATACGACACGTGGTGGCCCTATTTTTTTACTCAAAAAGGCATTCTCAGAGATGAAATGCCAATTCTTTCGTATAATTGACCATATCGCTTGAGAATTGACATTAAAGCTGGTGACAAAACTCAAAGCAAACTGTGGTTTAATAGCAGTGTCTCTTGAATCAGTGTCCGAAGTACCTGACTGTCCGACAGGGAAACAATGCTTGTTATCAATAGTAGGCTTTATATAAATCCCAGTTTGGTTCAAACTGGGTTTATAAAAACCAACCCTTCTTTTCATATCAACTTCATCAATTAGTTCTTCAATCAGTGAAATAGGATACCCTCGGTTAAGAAACATTCCTTTCAGAAGGTGACATTCAGCCTGAAAGTCAGCCAAGCTACTGCACATCCTCCCTGCCCTCACTAACTGACCTTTAACGATAGATCGTTTCTGTTTAAAGGGGTGAAAACTTGAAAAGTGAAGGAGGGAATTGCAGTAAGTGGGTTTCCTATAAATAGCAGAGAGGAACCTATGGTTACTAACATCCTTAGTTAATTTCACATCAAGGTAGTCAATATGGGTGGTAGAAAATTTAGAAGTAAATTTCAGAAATTCAGTACTTTCATTAAGTGCCTGAACAAATTGATCAGCATCGTCACTATTCCCTTGGAACAAGATAAAAATGTCATCAAGGAAGCTGGTATATAACTTGACATATTTCATAAGGTCAGGTTTATTCCTAAAGTGGTTAATCTCCCAAAATGCGACAAAAAAGTTTGCAACACTCGCACCACAAGGGGAGCCCATCGCTACCCCTTGTTTTTGAAGATAATAATCATCACCAAAGGAAAAGAAATTGGTTGTAAGGACAATGTCTATTAGTTCAGTGACCAGGTCAATCTCACTTTTCGGGACATTGAACTCATTTAAAAGTAACCCTATCCATTCCACTGCTTCTTGGTGAGGTATGGAGGTATACAAATCAATGACATCCACTGTGAGGAAGTTATATTTATCATCAAAAGGGATGTCGTTGATACTCTCCAAAAAGGACCAAGAATCCTTACATAAACCTGTAATGGATTTAAGGTATTTTGTCAAGATGCTGTCAATGAACCTGGAACAGGGATGAGTCATGGAGTTTCTACCATCCACTAGGGCTCTCATTGGTGGATTAGAGATGTCCTTGTGGATCTTTGGAATGCCGAACATAACCGGCAATTTGGGAAAAGGGATGTCTATAAAGTTATAAATATCGACATCGATTTTACCAGCTAGGTAAAGGTCCTGAAAGTAACCCCTTATTCTACGGTATGCTCCGTTGATCTCATTAAGAGATGATGTGCAATAGGCAGGTGTATTCAAAACAGTATGCATCTTTTCTTGGTAGCTGAAATTGTCAAATATAACCAGACCTCCTCCCTTGTCTGGTTTAATCAATCTGATCGGTAACTGACTAAGGTTATCCAAAGCTGTTAATTGTTCTTTTGTAATATTCAGCTTGCTATAGTTACTTTTTGTTGGAATTTGTGCGACCTGGTATCTGAAATCAGCTTCGCATACATTTTCAAATAAATGAAGAGCCGCATGGAGGGGTGGGTTAAAGGTACTAGGTAACCTTAGCTGAACATTTGATGTACTAGTTTCATCACAAAACAAAATCTTGAGGTTCAATTTACGTACGAAGCACTTTAGGTCAATAATAGTTTTCACTAAATTGACCTGTCTACTTGGAACAAAACTGTTCCCAAATGCTAGTAGTTCGACCAAATCACTGTCAAGTGAAAACTCCGTAAAATTGTAAATCTTAAAATCACCCTTTTTGTTGTAAATAACAGTAAGATTGTTATTCTCAACATTACTAGTAGAATCATGTATGAGGCTAGTGTTAACTAATAGTTCTTGTTCCTGTTCTTCTTCACTGGACCTTGTTTTTTGTGTGCCCCTAAAAAATTACTACCTTCCTTATTGTTAAAGCTGTTGTTGTTATTATAAGCTTTAATCCTATTGCTACGTCTGGGTCCCTGATCAAAGTCGCTGTTAATCACATTACTATTCCTATTAACTGGTGTGTTACATGTTGTGTCCTGATCAGGAGAGTCAGAGCTATCCATATTTTGCCATGATTTAAGGTTACTGACTTCTAGTTTGGGGTATGCTGTAGAATTCTTATAAGCATGCCTATCCCTATCTAACTTCTTAGCTTTATAATTTTTTAGTTTGACCAAAAAAGTGTCAATACTCGTCAAAATCTGGTTATAGTCATACTTATACCTTAAAAATTCAATGTCCAATTTAATAGCACTGTCTAAGACGCTCACCTCATCAGTGAGTGTAATGATGTAGGCTTTATAGTGTTTGACAATTAACTCAAGCAATTGTACACCTTGTTCTTGAAACAGTGCTTTTAAATCACAAAAAAATTCTAAGTTAGACACCAGGCCAGAAGGGGAAAAACTGTTCCGTAACCCCTTAGGAACCAGTTTCTCGACAATACATTGTTCAAAGTACAGTGTCTCTAATTGCAGTTTTTTTTAATTTCAAAAGTTTGCTGTTGAGTACCTTTAATTTTTCAGCAATACTCTCATTGCTGATTTGCTCGTTTGGAGTTGTATTACCCGACTGGTTGGTAGTAGTCGTTAGCTAAACACATTAGCAACAATCCTGGACATAGCTTTGCATTTATGGGGATAGATCAAGTCCCTATTAGTATCAGAGGGGGCCCTTTCTCTTTGATGTTAGAAAACCGAGAACTTGAATGGCAATTAAAGTTAGATGCCTTTAGGTCCCCTGGTTTAAATGAAAACTGCAATATTTCAGCAGTTTTAAAGCTTAGGAGCTATTTTAGATAGACATTATTGTACCTTTACGTGCAATTTTTTAGCACTTTATATTTTATTTTATATATATTATTTTCTATATATATATATATATATATTTTTATATATATATATATATTTTTATTTAAGTACTAATATTTGTAGGTAATACTGGCATTATTTGACTGGTTATTTATTAGTATTCTTGAAGTTTTAATACCCAGTTATTGTTTTACATTTTATATTTATAATGTGTATAGGATTTTAGAATACTTTGTGAACACACCTTTTTACTTTTACACTAGGAAATGACGTTTGTTGCAACATCTCCTGTGTATATAAAAGTGGTGCACCTACTGCTTGCATTTGTAACTCTGATGAAGCTGCTTATGTGTAAGTGGCGAAAACACTGTTATTTTTAAGAATAAACTTTGTGTTAAGAAAGACTTTCGGACTGGATTGCTGGCTTTAGGACTCAAGGTTACCTGTGTTTTCCAAACATTACTGTTTTCTCTTTTTTTCGTTTTGGCTAATATTCTCTAAGGAGTTAATGTTATTTCCGGGAGGTAGATAGATACATAAGATATTTATGGATTTACTAGGATTAAGCTGAAACTTGGAAATAAGGACTTCTGCATTACTGTCCTCAGGTGGGTTATAAGATGAGGTGGTAACCTATAGTCCATCTTTGTAAAGAATTGTTACTCCCCCTCCCTTTCTCCTAATACGGTCATGTCTCAGTATGTTATATCCTGGTGGGATAATGTCGTTGTCTTGAGTTTGTGGTTTTAACCAAGTTTTAACCAAGTATCTGTCAAGCATAGAATGTCAAGAGAGTATATGTCTAAGAGAGAATGGAGATGGGGAACTTTATTATTGACACTTTGGATATTGGGATGTGCTATTAGGAGTGAGTTAGGAAGTTTATCAGTGTGGTAGAGGGATAGTTGGTAAGCAGATCAGTAGGCAGGACATTGGCTGGGCCTGGGTTAGAATGGATGTCACCATTTTGTAAGGATCTTTTTTGTAGAATGTGCAATGTGCAATGTAGATTAGTTAATAGAAACTGAGCTTTTCTGGTTGAAAGATTATACTATTTGATGTGGGACAGTGTGTGGAACTTTGCATGTAGGTAACTAGGTATAGATATATTTATGTTATTATGGAGGATAGTGAGGATTTGTGTGTCTGTTTGTATAGGTGGGTAGTGGAAATGAGAGTAATATGGGTGTTTGAAGGAGGTTAAGTGGTAGGCTGAGGTTATAACAGATGTAAGTGTGATAGTGAGTAGTAGTTTAGTTAGTGTGGAGATAGTTGTGGCAGGCATCACAAATACAATTAGTTGAGGGTACTAGAGATAGGTAGGAAAGGCCTAAGTTAGAACAGACTAGGATAGAGGGGTAAGACTAAGAGATAAGACACTTAGTAGTGATAGCTATAATTGATTAAGTGGAGAAATAAGGGTGTGGTGTTAACTATCTAACTATATATATATATATATATATATATGTATATATATATATATATATATATATATATATATAGATATATATATATATATATATATATATATATATATATATATATATATATATAAAATACATTTATATATATATATATATATATATATATACACACACACACACACACACACACACACACACACACACACACACACACACACACACACACACACACACACACACACACACACACATATATATATATATATATATATATATATATATATATATAATTTATATACATGTCTATGTATAATTTATATACATGTCTATGTATATTGGCATATTATAGTCTAGTGTTATGGTTATCACAAACAAGATCTGGGTAACTCTCACTAGGCATGTTGGGATAGGTACTAACCTCGAGCCAGTGGAGGCTCTTGAGCTTTAGAATGTGGCTGAGTCAAAGCCGAGGATCGGCTCTGAACCCAACCAGCAAGAAAGAAGGTGAGATCAAGGACAACAAACATGGAACATTATGGAGAGTACATAACTTATTTTTTTCAGGAAAATGGGTTCTGAAAATCATTCATCGGGGTTACATATGGCAGTGGGAGGAAATTCCTCCTTTCCATGGGATCATGCCGTATCCTACAGATCAGACTCTTTTGTTCAAGTGCTGTTCCTCATCACATGTTGTCCCAAGGAATTATAGAACCAGTTCCTCCTTCCCATATGGGGGAGATGCTGTATTCAAGCATGTTCTTAGTGACAGAGAGAAAGTGCTTGGAGACTAGTTCTGGATCTTTCTTTCTTAAACCTGTTTGTGATAGTGCCCACATTCGAAATGATGTTACTTTATAACTTGTTACCTCTGCTTCCTCTTTCAAGTGTCCTAGTAACACTAGACTTAAAAGATGCTTATTATCACATCCCTGTTCATCCAGACTTCAGATGTTTCTTAAGGCTTTGTGTTTCTGGATCGTATTATCGTTCTCTGTCTTTCCCGTAGGACTATCCACTGCACCAAGAGTGTTCACAGAGTGTCTAGCTCCAACTACAGCTCATTGCAGACTACAGTTAATCCACATTTTCCATATTTAGACAACTTACTTATCTTTGCAGAGTTTTCCTCAGAACAAGAGGAATCTCTCTCATATGAGAGATCTCTTGCACAAACTGGGATTCCAAGACAACATTCAAAATTCTTTCTTGACTCACACAGGATTATGTTACTGAGATGTCAACTAGACACCTCAGTTAAAAGAGCTTTTCTTTCACAGCTAAAAAAATAGATCTTTATTTAGATCCATTTCTAAGCTTTTCCACTCAGACTTTGATTACTGGGAGGGAATATCTTAGGATTTTGGGTCTCATGGCATCTATAATTTTCATGATACTCCTAGCAAGACTCCATGTGAAAAAGGTACAGTGGTATCTGAAATTTCTTCGGTCCCAGCATCAACACCCTTTATCTTTTCAGATCCCAGTATTGGGGTTTGTCAGAAGAGGCATCTTTTCGTGGAGATAACAGATATCCTTAAGTACAGGTCTCCCCTTCTCCCTCTTTGCTTCAAAGCAGTCAGTCACCACAGATACTTGTCACTTTGCTTAGGGAGCACTTAAAGCAGGATAAAAATGTAGGTGGTGAAAGACACCAAGAGCAGATGCAGTCACATAAATGTCAATGAGATGCTGTGCAGTCACATAAATGTCAAGGAGATGCTGTGCAGTCACATAAATGTCAAGGAGATGCTGTGCAGTAACATAAATGTCAAGGAGATGCTCTGTAGTCACATAAATGTCAAGGAGATGCTGTGCAGTCACATAAATATCAAGGAGATGCTGTGCAGTCACATAAATGCCAAGCAGATGCTGTGCTGTCACATAAATGTCAAGGAGATGCTCTGCAGTCCCATAAATGTCAAGGAGATGCTGTGCAGTCACATAAATGTCAAGGAGATGTTCTGCAGTCACATAAATGTCAAGGAGATGTTCTGCAGTCACATAAATGTCAGGGAGATGTTCTGCAGTCAAATAAATGTCAAGGAGATACTGTGCAGTCACATAAATGTCAAGGAGATGCTGTGCAGTCACATAAATGTCAAGGAGATGCTGTGCAGTCACATAAATATCAAGGATATGCTGTGCAGTCACATAAATGTCAAGGAGATGCTGTGCAGTCACATAAATGTCAAGGAGATGTTCTGCAGTCACATAAATATCAAGGAGATGCTCTGCAGTCACATAAATGTCAAGGAGATGCTGTGCAGTAACATAAATGTCAAGCAGATGCTGTGCAGTCACATAAATGTCAAGGAGATGCTCTGCAGTCACATAAATGTCAAGGAGATGCTCTGCAGTCACATAAATGTCAAGGAGATGCTCTGCAGTCACATAAATGTCAAGGAGATGCTGTGCAGTCACATAAATGTCAAGGAGATGCTGTGCAGTCACATAAATGTCAAGGAGATTCTGTGCAGTCACATAAATATCAAGGAGGTGCTGTGCAGTCACATAAATATCAAGAAGATGCTGTGCAGTCACATAAATGTCAAGGAGATGCTGTGCAGTCACATACATGTCAAGGAGATGCTGTGCAGTCACATAAATGTCATGGAGATGCTGTGCAGTCACACAAATGTCAAGGAGATGCTCTATCGTGACATAAATGTCAAGGATATGCTCTGCAGTCACATAAATGTCAAGGAGATGCTGTGCAGTCGCATAAATGTCAAGGAGATGCAGTGCAGTCACATAAATGTCAAGGAGATGCTCTGTAGTCACATAAATGTCAAGGAGATGCTGTGCAGTCACATAAATGTCAAGGAGATGCTGTGCAGTCACATAAATATCAAGGAGATGCTGTGCAGTCACATAAATGTCAAGCAGATGCTGTGCTGTCACATAAATATCAAGGAGATGCTCTGCAGTCCCATAAATGTCAAGGAGATGCTGTGCAGTCACATAAATGTCAAGGAGATGTTCTGCAGTCACATAAATGTCAAGGAGATGTTCTGCAGTCACATAAATGTCAGGGAGATGTTCTGCAGTCAAATAAATGTCAAGGAGATACTGTGCAGTCACATAAATGTCAAGGAGATGCTGTGCAGTCACAAAAATGTCAAGGAGATGCTGTGCAGTCACATAAATATCAAGGATATGCTGTGCAGTCACACAAATGTCAAGGAGATGTTGTGCAGTCACATAAATGTCAAGGACATGCTGTGCAGTCACATAAATGTCATGGAGA
This sequence comes from Protopterus annectens, assembly GCF_019279795.1. NCBI lineage: Eukaryota > Metazoa > Chordata > Ceratodontiformes > Protopteridae > Protopterus > Protopterus annectens. The sequence goes on from NC_056744.1 coordinate 1,830,407,281, forward strand.
TGCTCTGCAGTCACATAAATATCAAGGAGATGCTCTGCAGTCACATAAATGTCAAGGAGATGCTGTGCAGTCAGATAAATGTCAAGGAGATGCTGTGCAGTCACATAAATGCCAAGGAGATGCTCTGTAGTCACATAAATGTCAAGGAGATGCTCTGCAGTCACATAAATGTCAAGCAGATGCTCTGCAGTCACATAAATGTCAATGAGATGCTGTGCAGTCACATAAATGTCAAGGAGATGCTGTGCAGTCACATAAATGTCAAGGAGATTCTGTGCAGTCACATAAATATCAAGGAGGTGCTGTGCAGTCACATAAATATCAAGAAGATGCTGTGCAGTCACATAAATGTCAAGGAGATGCTCTGCAGTCACATAAATATCAAGGAGATGCTCTGCAGTCACATATATGTCAAGGAGATGCTGTGCAGTCACATAAATGTCAAGGAGATGCTCTGTAGTCACATAAATGTCAAGGAGATGCTCTGCAGTCACATAAATGTCAAGCAGATGCTCTGCAGTCACATAAATGTCAAGGAGATGCTGTGCAGTCACATAAATGTCAAGGAGATGCTGTGCAGTCACATAAATGTCAAGGAGATGCTGTGCAGTCACATAAATATCAAGGATATGCTGTGCAGACACATAAATGTCAAGGAGATGCTGTGCAGTCACATAAATGTCAAGGACATGCTGTGCAGTCACATAAATGTCAAGGAGATGTTCTGCAGTCACACAAATATCAAGGAGATGCTCTGCAGTCACATAAATGTCAAGGAGATGCTGTGCAGTCACATAAATGTCAAGGAGATGCTGTGCAGTCACATAAATGTCAAGGAGATGCTCTGCAGTCACATAAATGTCAAGGAGATGCTGTGCAGTCACATAAATGTCAAGGAGATGCTGTGCAGTCACATAAATGTCAAGGAGATGCTGTGCAGTCACATAAATGTCAAGGAGATTCTGTGCAGTCACATAAATATCAAGGAGATGCTGTGCAGTCACATAAATGTCAAGGAGATGCTGTGCAGTCACATAAATGTCAAGGAGATGCTGTGCAGTCACATAAATGTCAAGGAGATGCTGTGCAGTCACATAAATGTCAAGAAGATGCTGTGCAGTCACATAAATGTCAAGGAGATGCTGTGCAGTCACCTAAATGTCAAAGAGATGCTGTGCAGTCACAAAAATGTCAAGGAGATGCTGTGCATTCACATTCATGTCAAGGAGATGCTGTGCAGTCACATAAATATCATGGAAATGCTGCGCAGCCACATAAATGTCAAGGAGATGCTGCGCAGCCACATAAATGTCAAGGAGATGCTGCGCAGTCACATAAATGTCAAGGAGATGCTGCGCAGTCACATAAATGTCAAGGAGCTGCTGTGCAGTCACATAAATATCAAGGAGATGCTGTGCAGTCACATAAATATCAAGGAGATGCTGTGCAGTCACATAAATGTCAAGGAGATGCTGTGAAGTCACATAAATATCAAGGAGATGCTGTGCAGTCACATAAATATCAAGGAGATGCTGTGCAGTCACATAAATGTGAAGGAGATGCTGTGCAGTCACATAAATGTCAAGGAGATGCTGTGCAGTCACATAAACTTCAAGGAGATGCTGTGCAGTCACATAAATATCAAGGAGATGCTGTGCAGTCACATAAATGTCAAGGAGATGCTGTGCAGTCACATAAATGTCAAGGAGATGCTGTGCAGTCACATAAACTTCAAGGAGATGCTGTGCAGTCACATAAATGTCAATCAAGGAGATGCTGTGCAGTCACATAAATGTCAAGGAGATGCTGTGCAGTCACATAAATATCAAGGAGATGCTGTGCAGTCACATAAATGTCAAGGAGATGCTGTGCAGTCACATAAATGTCAAGGAGATGCTGTGCAGTCACATAAATGTCAAGGAGATGCTGTGCAGTCACATAAATGTCAAGGAGATGCGGTGCAGTCACCTAAATGTCAAAGAGATGCTGTGCAGTCACAAAAATGTCAAGGAGATGCTGTGCATTCACATTCATGTCAAGGAGATGCTGTGCAGTCACATAAATGTCAAGGAGATGCTGTGCAGTCACATAAATGTACAGGAGATGCTGTGCAGTCACATAAATTTCAAGGACATGCTGTGCAGTCACATAAATATCAAGGAGATGCTGTGCAGTGACATAAATGTCAAGGAGATGCTGTGCAGTCACACAAATGTCAAGGAGATGCTGTGCAGTCACATAAATGTCAAGGAGATGCTCTGCAGTCACGTAAATATCAAGGAGATGCTGTGCAGTCACATAAATATCAAGGAGATGCTCTGCAGTCACATAAATGTCAAGGAGATGCTGTGCAGTCACATGAATGTCAAGGAGATGCTGTGCAGTCACATAAATATCAAGGAGATGCTGTGCAGTCACATAAATGTCAAGGAGATGCTGTGCAGTCACATAAATATCAAGGAGATGCTGTGCAGTCACATAAATATCAAGGAGATGCTGTGCAGTCACATAAATGTCAAGGAGATGCTGTGCAGTCACATAAATATCAAGGAGATGCTGTGCAGTCACATAAATGTCAAGGAGATGCTGTGCAGTCACATAAATGTCAAGGAGATGCTGTGCAGTCACATAAATGTCAAGGAGATGCTCTGCAGTCACATAAATGTCAAGGAGATGCTGTGCAGTCACATAAATGTCAAGGAGATGCTGTGCAGTCACATAAATGTCAAGGAGATGCTGTGCAGTCACATAAATGTCAAGGAGATGCTGTGCAGTCACATAAATGTCAAGGAGATGCTCTGCAGTCACATAAATGTCAAGGAGATGCTGTGCAGTCACATAAATGTCAAGGAGATGCTGTGCAGTCACATAAATGTCAAGGAGATGCTGTGCAGTCACATAAATATCAAGGAGATGCTGTGCAGTCACATAAATATCAAGGAGATGCTGTGCAGTCACATAAATGTCAAGGAGATGCTGTGCAGTCACATAAATGTCAAGGAGATGCTCTGCAGTCACATAAATGTCAAGGAGATGCTGTGCAGTCACATAAATGTCAAGGAGATGCTGTGCAGTCACATAAATGTCAAGGAGATGCTGTGCAGTCACATAAATGTCAAGGAGATGCTGTGCAGTCACATAAATGTCAAGGAGATGCTGTGCAGTCACATAAATGTCAAGGAGATGCTGTGCAGTCACATAAATATCAAGGAGATGCTGTGCAGTCACATAAATGTCAAGGAGATGCTGTGCAGTCACATAAATGTCAAGGAGATGCTGTACAGTCACATAAATATCACGGAGATGCTGTGCAGTCACATAAATGTCAATGAGATGCTGTGCAGTCACATAAATGTCAAGGAGATGCTGTGCAGTCACATAAATGTCAAGGAGATGCTGTGCAGTCACATAAATGTCAAGGAGATGCTCTGCAGTCACATAAATATCAAGGAGATGCTGTGCAGTCACATAAATGTCAAGGAGATGCTGTGCAGTCACATAAATGTCAAGGAGATGCTGTGCAGTCACATAAATATCAAGGAGATGCTGTGCAGTCACATAAATGTCAAGGAGATGCTCTGCAGTCACATAAATGTCAAGGAGATGCTGTGCAGTCACATAAATGTCAAGGAGATGCTGTGCAGTCACATAAATATCAAGGAGATGTGTGCAGTCACATAAATGTCAAGGAGATGCTGTGCAGTCACATAATTATCAAGGAGATGCTGTGCAGTCACATAAATATCAAGGAGATGCTGTGCAGTCACATAAATGTCAAGGAGATGCTGTGCAGTCACATAAATGTCAAGGAGATGCTGTGCAGTCACATAAATATCAAGGAGATGCTGTGCAGTCACATAAATATCAAGGAGATGCTGTGCAGTCACATAAATGTGAAGGAGATGCTGTGCAGTCACATAAATGTCAAGGAGATGCTGTGCAGTCACATAAACTTCAAGGAGATGCCATGCAGTCACATAAATGTCAAGGAGATGCTGTGCAGTCACATAAATGTCAAGGAGATGCTGTGCAGTCACATAAATGTCAAGGAGATGCTCTGCAGTCACATAAATGTCAAGGAGATGCTGTGCAGTCACACAAATGTCAAGGAGATGCTCTGTAGTCACATAAATGTCAAGGAGATGCTGTGCAGTCACATAAATGTCAAGGAGATGCTGTGCAGTCACATAAATGTCAAGGAGATGCTGTGCAGTCACATAAATGTCAAGGAGATGCTGTGCAGTCACATAAATGTCAAGGAGATGCTGTGCAGTCACATAAATGTCAAGGAGATGCTGTGCAGTCACATAAATGTCAAGGAGATGCTGTGCAGTCACATAAATGTCAAGGAGATGCTGTGCAGTCACATAAATGTCAAGGAGATGCTGTGCAGTCACATAAATATCAAGGAGATTCTGTGCAGTCACATAAATGTCAAGGAGATGCTGTGCAGTCACATAAATGTCAAGGAGATGCTGTGCAGTCACATAAATGTCAAGGAGATGCTGTGCAGTCACATAAATGTCAAGGAGATGCTGTGCAGTCACATAAATGTCAAGGAGATGCTCTGCAGTCACATGAATATCAAGGAGATGCTGTGCAGTCACATAAATGTCAAGGAGATGTTGTGCAGTCACATAAATGTCAAGGAGATGCTGTGCAGTCACATAAATGTCAAGGAGATGCTGTGCAGTCACATAAATGTCAAGGAGATGCTGTGCAGTCACATAAATGTCAAGGAGATGCTGTGCAGTCACATAAATGTCAAGGAGATGCTGTGCAGTCACATAAATGTCAAGGAGATGCTGTGCAGTCACATAAATGTCAAGGAGATGCTGTGCAGTCACATAAATGTCAAGGAGATGCTGTGCAGTCACATAAATGTCAAGGAGATGCTCTGCAGTCACATAAATGTCAAGGAGATGCTGTGCAGTCACATAAATGTCAAGGAGATGCTGTGCAGTCACATAAATGTCAAGGAGATGCTGTGCAGTCACATAAATGTCAAGGAGATGCTGTGCAGTCACCTAAATGTCAAGGAGATGCTGTGCAGTCACATAAATGTCAAGGAGATGCTGTGCAGTCACATAAATGTCAAGGAGATGCTGTGCAGTCACATAAATATCAAGGAGATGCTGTGCAGTGACATAAATATCAAGGGGATGCTGTGCAGTCACACAAATGTCAAGGAGATGCTGTGCAGTCACATAAATGTCAAGGAGATGCTGTGCAGTCACATAAATGTCAAGGAGATGCTGTGCAGTCACATAAATGTCAAGGAGATGCTGTGCAGTCACATAAATGTCAAGGAGATGCTGTGCAGTCACATAAATGTCAAGGAGATGCTGTGCAGTCACATAAATCTCAAGGAGATGCTGTGCACTCACATAAATGTCAAGGAGATGCTGTGCAGTCACATAAATATCAAGGAGATGCTCTGCAGTCACATAAATGTCAAGGAGATGCTGTGCAGTCACATAAATGTCAAGGAGATGCTGTGCAGTCACATAAATGTCAAGGAGATGCTGTGCAGTCACATAAATGTCAAGGAGAAGGTGTGCAGTCACATAAATGTCAAGGAGATGCTGTGCAGTCACATAAATGTCAAGGAGATGCTGTGCAGTCACATAAATGTCAAGGAGATGCTCTGCAGTCACATAAATGTCAAGGAGATGCGGTGCAGTCACCTAAATGTCAAAGAGATGCTGTGCAGTCACAAAAATGTCAAGGAGATGCTGTGCATTCACATAAATGTCAAGGAGATGCTGTGCAGTCACATAAATGTCAAGGAGATGCTGTGCAGTCACATAAATGTCAAGGAGATGCTGTGCAGTCACATAAATGTCAAGGAGATGCTGTGCAGTCACATAAATGTCAAGGAGATGCTGTGCAGTCACATAAATGTCAAGGAGATGCTGTACAGTCACATAAATATCACGGAGATGCTGTGCAGTCACATAAATGTCAATGAGATGCTGTGCAGTCACATAAATGTCAAGGAGATGCTGTGCAGTGACATAAATGTCAAGGAGATGCTGTGCAGTCACATAAATGTCAAGGAGATGCTGTGCAGTGACAAGCTGTGCAGTCACATAAATGTCAAGGAGATGCTGTGCAGTCACATAAATGTCAAGGAGATGCTGTGCAGTCACATAAATGTCAAGGAGATGCTGTGCAGTCACATAAATATGAAGGAGATGCTGTGCAGTCACATAAATGTCAAGGAGATGCTGTGCAGTCACATAAACTTCAAGGAGATGCCATGCAGTCACATAAATTTCAAGGAGATGCTCTGTAGTCACATAAATGTCAAGGAGATGCTGTGCAGTCACAGAAATATCAAGGAGATGCTGTGCAGTCACATAAATGTCAAGGAGATGCTGTGCAGTCACATAAATGTCAAGGAGATGCTGTGCAGTCACATAAATGTCAAGGAGATGCTGTGCAGTCACATAAATATCAAGGAGATGCTGTGCAGTCACATAAATGTCAAGGAGATGCTGTGCAGTCACATAAATGTCAAGGAGATGCTGTGCAGTCACATAAATGTCAAGGAGATGCTGTGCAGTCACATAAATATCAAGGAGATGCTGTGCAGTCACATAAATGTGAAGGAGATGCTGTGCAGTCACATAAATGTCAAGGTCACATAATATCAAGGAGATGCTCTGCAGTCACATAAATGTCAAGGAGATGCTGTGCAGTCACACAAATGTCAAGGAGATGCTCTGTAGTCACATAAATGTCAAGGAGATGCTGTGCAGTCACAGAAATATCAAGGAGATGCTGTGCAGTCACATAAATGTCAAGGAGATGCTGTGCAGTCACATAAATGTCAAGGAGATGCTGTGCAGTCACATAAATGTCAAGGAGATGCTGTGCAGTCACATAAATGTCAAGGAGATGCTGTGCAGTCACATAAATATCAAGGAGATGCTGTGCAGTCACATAAATGTCAAGGAGATGCTGTGCAGTCACATAAATGTCAAGGAGATGCTGTGCAGTCACATAAATGTCAAGGAGATGCTGTGCAGTCACATAAATGTCAAGGAGATGCTGTGCAGTCACATAAATGTCAAGGAGATGCTGCGCAGTCACATAAATGTCAAGGAGATGCTGCGCAGTCACATAAATGTCAAGGAGCTGCTGTGCAGTCACATAAATATCAAGGAGATGTGTGCAGTCACATAAATGTCAAGGAGATGCTGTGCAGTCACATAATTATCAAGGAGATGCTGTGCAGTCACATAAATGTCAAGGAGATGCTGTGCAGTCACATAAATGTCAAGGAGATGCTGTGCAGTCACATAAATGTCAAGGAGATGCTGTGCAGTCACATAAATGTCAAGGAGATGCTGTGCAGTCACATAAATGTCAAGGAGATGCTGTGCAGTCACATAAATGTCAAGGAGATGCTGTGCAGTCACATAAATGTCAAGGAGATGCTGTGCAGTCACATAAATGTCAAGGAGATGCTGTGCAGTCACATAAATGTCAAGGAGATGCTGTGCAGTCACATAAATATCAAGGAGATGCTGTGCAGTCACATAAATGTCAAGGAGATGCTGTGCAGTCACATAAATGTCAAGGAGATGCTGCAGTCACATAAATGTCAAGGAGATGCTGTGCAGTCACATAAATGTCAAGGAGATGCTGTGCAGTCACATAAATATCAAGGAGATTCTGTGCAGTCACATAAATGTCAAGGAGATGCTGTGCAGTCACATAAATGTCAAGGAGATGCTGTGCAGTCACATAAATGTCAAGGAGATGCTGTGCAGTCACATAAATGTCAAGGAGATGCTCTGCAGTCACATAAATGTCAAGGAGATGCTATGCAGTCACAAAAATGTCAAGGAGATGCTGTGCAGTCACATAAATGTCAAGGAGATGCTCTGCAGTCACATAAATATCAAGGAGATGCTGTGCAGTCACATAAATGTCAAGGAGATGCTGTGCAGTCACATAAATATCAAGGAGATGCTGTGCAGTCACATAAATATCAAGGAGATGCTGTGCAGTCACATAAATGTCAAGGAGATGCTGTGCAGTCACATAAATGTCAAGGAGATGCTGTGCAGTCACATAAATGTCAAGGAGATGCTGTGCAGTCACATAAATATCAAGGAGATGCTGTGCAGTCACATAAATGTCAAGGAGATGCTCTGCAGTCACATAAATGTCAAGGAGATGCTGTGCAGTCACATAAATGTCAAGGAGATGCTGTGCAGTCACATAAATGTCAAGGAGATGTCCAACACAAATATCAAGGAGATGCTGTGCAGTCACATAAATGTCAAGGAGATGCTGTGCAGTCACATAAATGTCAAGGAGATGCTGTGCAGTCACATAAATGTCAAGGAGATGCTGTGCAGTCACATAAATGTCAAGGAGATGCTGTGCAGTCACATAAATGTCAAGGAGATGCTCTGCAGTCACATAAATATCAAGGAGATGCTGTGCAGTCACATAAATGTCAAGGAGATGCTGTGCAGTCACATAAATGTCAAGGAGATGCTGTGCAGTCACATAAATGTCAAGGAGATGCTGTGCAGTCACATAAATGTCAAGGAGATGCTGTGCAGTCACATAAATGTCAAGGAGATGCTGTGCAGTCACATAAATGTCAAGGAGATTCTGTGCAGCCACATAAATATCAAGGTGATGCTGTGAAGTCACATAAATATCAAGGAGATGCTGTGCAGTCACATAAATATCAAGGAGATGCTGTGCAGTCACATAAATGTCAAGGAGATGTTCTGCAGTCACATAAATGTCAAGGAGATGCTGTGCAGTCACATAAATGTCAAGGAGATGCTGTGCAGTCACATAAATGTCAAGGAGATGCTGTGCAGTCACATAAATGTCAAGGAGATGCTGTGCAGTCACATAAATATCAAGGAGATGCTGTGCAGTCACATAAATGTCAAGGAGATGCTGTGCAGTCACATAAATGTCAAGGAGATGCTGTGCAGTCACATAAATATCAAGGAGATGCTGTGCAGTCACATAAATGTCAAGGAGATGCTGTGCAGTCACATAAATGTCAAGGAGATGCTGTGCAGTCACATAAATGTCAAGGAGATGCTGTGCAGTCACATAAATGTCAAGGAGATGCTGTGCAGTCACATAAATGTCAAGGAGATGCTGTGCAGTCACATAAATGTCAAGGAGATGCTGTGCAGTCACATAAATGTCAAGGAGATGCTGTGCAGTCACATAAATATCAAGGAGATGCTCTGCAGTCACATAAATATCAAGCAGATGCTGTGCAGTCACATAAATGTCAAGGAGATGCTCTGCAGTCACATAAATATCAAGGAGATGCTGTGCAGTCACATAAATGTCAAGGAGATGCTCTGCAGTCACATAAATATCAAGGAGATGCTGTGCAGTCACATAAATATCAAGGAGATGCTCTGCAGTCACATAAATGTCAAGGAGATGCTCTGCAGTCACATGAATGTCAAGGAGATGCTGTGCAGTCACATAAATATCAAGGAGATGCTGTGCAGTCACATAAATATCAAGGAGATGCTGTGCAGTCACATAAATGTCAAGGAGATGCTGTGCAGTCACATAAATGTCAAGGAGATGCTGTGCAGTCACATAAATGTCAAGGAGATGCTGTGCAGTCACATAAATGTCAAGGAGATGCTCTGCAGTCACATAAATATCAAGGAGATGCTGTGCAGTCACATAAATATCAAGGAGATGCTGTGCAGTCACATAAATATCAAGGAGATGCTGTGCAGTCACATAAATGTCAAGGAGATGCTGTGCAGTCACATAAATGTCAAGGAGATGCTCTGCAGTCACATAAATATCAAGGAGATGTTTTGCAGTCACATAAATATCAAGGAGATGCTGTGCAGTCACATAAATGTCAAGGAGATGCTCTGCAGTCACATGAATGTCAAGGAGATGCTGTGCAGTCACATAAATATCAAGGAGATGCTGTGCAGTCACATAAATATCAAGGAGATGCTCTGCAGTCACATAAATATCAAGCAGATGCTGTGCAGTCACATAAATGTCAAGGAGATGCTCTGCAGTCACCTAAATATCAAGGAGATGCTGTGCAGTCACATAAATATCAAGGAGATGCTGTGCAGTCCAATAAATATCAAGGAGATGCTCTGCAGTCACATAAATATCAAGGAGATGCTGTGCAGTGACATACATATCAAGGGGATGCTGTGCAGTCACGTAAATATCAAGGAGATGCTGTGCAGTCACATCAATGTCAAGGAGATGCTCTGCAGTCACATAAATCTCAAGGAGATGCTGTGCAGTCACATAAATATCAAGGAGATGCTGTGCAGTGACATAAATATCAAGGGGATGCTGTGCAGTCACACAAATGTCAAGGAGATGCTGTGCAGTCACATAAATGTCAAGGAGATGCTGTGCAGTCACATAAATGTCAAGGAGATGCTCTGCAGTCACATAAATGTCAAGGAGATGCTCTGCAGTCACATAAATGTCAAGGAGATGCTCTGCAGTCACATAAATGTCAAGGAGATGCTCTGCAGTCACATAAATATCAAGGAGATGCTGTGCAGTCACATAAATGTCAAGGAGATGCTCTGCAGTCACATAAATGTCAAGGAGATGCTGTGCAGTCACATAAATATCAAGGAGATGCTCTGCAGTCACATAAATATCAAGGAGATGCTGTGCAGTCACATAAATGTCAAGGAGATGCTGTGCAGTCACATAAATGTCAAGGAGATGCTGTGCAGTCACATAAATGTCAAGGAGATGCTGTGCAGTCACATAAATGTCAAGGAGATGCTGTGCAGTCACATAAATATCAAGGAGATGCTGTGCAGTCACATAAATATCAAGGAGATGCTCTGCAGTCACATAAATATCAAGGAGATGCTGTGCAGTCACATAAATGTCAAGGAGATGCTGTGCAGTCACATAAATGTCAAGGAGATGCTGTGCAGTCACATAAATATCAAGGAGATGCTGTGCAGTCACATAAATGTCAAGGAGATGCTGTGCAGTCACATAAATGTCAAGGAGATGCTGTGCAGTCACATAAATGTCAAGGAGATGCTGTGCAGTCACATAAATGTCAAGGAGATGCTGTGCAGTCACATAAATGTCAAGGAGATGCTCTGCAGTCACATAAATGCCAAGGAGATGTTGTGCAGTCACATAAATGTCAAGGAGATGCTGTGCAGTCACATAAATGTCAAGGAGATGCTGTGCAGTCACATAAATGTCAAGGAGATGCTCTGCAGTCACGCAAATATCAAGGAGATGCTCTGCAGTCACATGAATATCAAGGAGATGCTGTGCAGTCACATAAATGTCAAGGAGATGTTGTGCAGTCACATAAATGTCAAGGAGATGCTGTGCAGTCACATAAATATCAAGGAGATGCTGTGCAGTCACATAAATATCAAGGAGATGCTCTGCAGTCACATAAATATCAAGGAGATGCTGTGCAGTCACATAAATGTCAAGGAGATGCTGTGCAGTCACGTAAATGTCAATGAGATGCTGTGCAGTCACGTAAATGTCAATGAGATGCTGTGCAGTCACATAAATATCAAGGAGAAGCTGTGCAGTCACATAAATGTCAAGGAGATGCTCTGCAGTCACAGAAATATCAAGGAGAAGATGTGCAGTCACATAAATGTCAAGGAGATGCTGTGCAGTCACGTAAATGTCAATGAGATGTTGTGCAGTCACATATATATCAAGGAGAAGCTGTGCAGTCACATAAATGTCAAGGAGATGCTCTGCAGTCACATAAATATCAAGGAGAAGCTGTGCAGTCACATAAATGTCAAGGAGATGCTCTGCAGTCACATAAATGTCAAGGAGATGCTTTGCAGTCACGTAAATATCAAGGAGATGCTGTGCAGTCACATAAATGTCAAGGAGATGCTCTGGAGTCACATAAATGTCAAGGAGATGCTCTGCAGTCACATAAATGTCAAGGAGATGCTGTGCAGTCCCATAAATGTCAAGTAGATGCTCTGCAGTCACATAAATGTCAAGGAAATGCTCTGCAGTCACATAAATATCAAGTAGATGCTCTGTAGTCACATAAATGTCAAGGAGATGCTGTGCAGTCACATAAATATCAAGGAGATGCTGTGCAGTCACACAAATATCAATTAGATGCTCTGCAGTCACATACATATCAAGGAGATGCGGTGCAGTCACATAAATATCGAGGAGATGCTCTGCAGTCATATAAATGTCAAGGAGATGCTCTGCAGTCACATAAATATCAAGGAGATGCTCTGCAGTCACATAAATGTCAAGGAGATGCTGTGCAGTCACATAAATGTCAAGGAGATGCTGTGCAGTCACATAAATATCAAGGAGATGCTCTGGAGTCACATAAATGTCAAAGAGATGCTGTGCAGTCCCAAAATATCAAGGAGTTCTGTGCAGTCCCATAAATGTCAAGGAGATACTGTGCAGTCACATAAATGTCAAGGAGATGCTCTGCAGTCACATAAATGTCAAGGAGATGCTGTGCAGTCACATAAATGTCAAGGAGATGCTCTGCAGTCATATAAATATCAAGGAGATGCTGTGCAGTCACATACATATCAAGGAGATGCTGTGCAGTCACATAAATATCAAGGAGATGCTGTGCAGTCACATAAATGTCAAGAAGATGCTGTGCAGTCACATAAATGTCAAGGAGATGCTCTGCAGTCACGTAAATATCAAGGAGAAGCTGTGCAGTCACATAAATGTCAAGGAGATACTGTACAGTCACATAAATATCAAGGAGATGCTCTGCAGTCACATAAATATCAAGGAGATGCTGTGCAGTCACATAAATATCAAGGAGATGCGGTGCAGTCACATAAATGTCAAGGAGATGCTGTGCAGTCACATAAATATCAAGGAGATGCTCTGGAGTCACATAAATGTCAAGGAGATGCAGTGCAGTCCCATAAATGTCAAGGAGATGCTGTGCAGTCCCATAAATATCAAGGAGATGCTGTGCAGTCACATAAATATCAAGGAGATGCTCTGCAGTCACATAAATGTCAAGGAGATGCTCTGCAGTCACATAAATGTCAAGTAGATGCTGTGCTGTCACATAAATGTCAGGGAGATGCTGTGCAGTCACATAAATGTCAAGGAGATGCTGTGCAGTCACATAAATGTCAGGGAGATGCTCTGCAGTCCCATAAATGTCAAGGAGATGCTGTGCAGTCACATAAATATCAATGAGATGCTGTGCAGTCACATAAATATCAAGGAGATGCTGTGCAGTCACATAAAAATCAAGGAGATGCTCTGCAGTCACATAAATGTCAAGGAGATGCTCTGCAGTCACATAAATGTCAAGTAGATGCTGTGCTGTCACATAAATGTCAGGGAGATGCTGTGCAGTCACATAAATGTCAAGGAGATGCTGTGCAGTCACATAAATGTCAGGGAGATGCTCTGCAGTCCCATAAATGTCAAGGAGATGCTGTGCAGTCACATAAATATCAATGAGATGCTGTGCAGTCACATAAATGTCAAGGAGAAGCTGTGCAGTCACATAAACGTCAAGGAGATGCTCTGCAGTCACATAAATGTCAAGGAGAAGCTGTGCAGTCACATAAATGTCAAGGAGGTGCTCTGCAGTCACATAAATATCAAGAAGATGCTCTTGAGTCACATAAATGTCAAGGAGATGCTCTGCAGTCACATAAATGTTCAGGAGATTCTGTGCAGTCCCATAAATGTCAAGTAGATGCTCTGCAGTCACATACATGTTAAGGAGATGCTCTGCAGTCACATAAATGTCAAGGAGATGCTGTGCAGTCACATAATTGTCAAGGAGATGCTGTGCAGTCACATAAATATCAAGGAGATTCTGTGCAGTCACATAAATGTCAAGGAGATGCGGTGCAGTCACATAAATGTCAAGGAGAAGCTGTGCAGTCACATAAATGTCAAGGAGATGCTCTGCAGTCACATAAATGTCAAGGAGATGCTGTGCAGTCACATAAATGTCAAGGAGATGCTGTGCAGTCACATAAATGTCAAGGAGATGCTGTGCAGTCACATAAATATCAAGGAGATGCTCTGCAGTCACATAAATGTCAAGGAGATGCTCTGCAGTCACATAAATGTCAAGGAGATGCTCTGCAGTCACATAAATATCAAGTAGATGCTCTGCAGTCACATAAATGTTAAGGAGATGCTCTGCAGTCACATAAATGTCAAGGAGATGCTGTGCAGTCACATAATTGTCAAGGAGATGCTGTGCAGTCACATAAATATCAAGGAGATTCTGTGCAGTCACATAAATGTCAAGGAGATGCGGTGCAGTCACATAAATGTCAAGGAGAAGCTGTGCAGTCACATAAATGTCAAGGAGATGCTCTGCATTCACATAAATGTCAAGGAGATGCTGTGCAGTCACATAAATGTCAAGGAGATGCTGTGCAGTCACATAAATATCAAGGAGATGCTCTGGAGTCACATAAATGTCAAGGAGATTCTCTGCAGTCACATAAATGTCAAGGAGTTGCTGTGCAGTCACATAAATGTCAAGGAGATGCTGTGCAGTCACATAAATGTCAAGGAGATGCTGTGCAGTCACATAAATGTCAAGGAGATGCTGTGCAGTCACATAAATGTCAAGGAGATGCTCTGCAGTCACGTAAATATCAAGGAGATGCTGTGCAGTCACATAAATGTCAATGAGATGCTGTGCAGTCACATAGATGTCAAGGAGATGCTGTGCAGTCACATAAATATCAAGGAGATGCTGTGCAGTCACTTAAATGTCAAGGAGATGCTCTGCAGTCACAAAAATGTCAAGGAGATGCTGTGCAGTCACATAAATGTCAAGGAGATGCTGTGCAGTCACATAAATATCAAGGAGATGCTGTGCAGTCACACAAATATCAATTAGATGCTCTGCAGTCACATAAATATCAAGGAGATGCTGTGCAGTCACATAAATGTCAAGGAGATGCTCTGCAGTCACATAAATATCGAGGATATGCTGTGCAGTCACATAAATGTCAAGGAGATGCTCTGCAGTCACATAAATATCAAGGAGATGCTGTGCAGTCACATAAATATCAAGGAGATGCTGTGCAGTCACATAAATGTCAAGGAGATGCTCTGCAGTCACATAAATGTCAAGGAGATGCTGTGCAGTCCCATAAATGTCAAGGAGATGCTGTGCAGTCCCATAAATGTCAAGGAGATGCTGTGCAGTCCCATAAATATCAAGGAGATGCTGTGCAGTCACATAAATATCAAGGAGATGCTGTGCAGTCACATAAATGTCAAGGAGATGCTGTGCAGTCACATAAATGTCAAGGAGATGCTGTGCAGTCACATAAATATAAAGGAGATGCTGTGCAGTCACATTAATGTCAAAGAGATGCTGTGCAGTCACATAAATGTCAAGGAGATACTCTGCAGTCACATAAATATTAAGGAGATGCTCTGCAGTCAAACAAATGTCAAGGGGATGCTGTGCAGTCACGTAAATGTCAATGAGATGCTGTGCAGTCACATAAGTATCAAGGAGATGCTGTGCAGTCACATAAATGTCAAGGAGATGCTGTGCAGTCACATAAATGTCAAGGAGATGCTGTGCAGTCACATAAATGTCAAGGAGATGCTCTGCAGTCACATAAATGTCAAGGAGATGTTCTGCAGTCACATAAATGTCAAGGAGATGCTGTGCAGTCACATAAATGTCAAGGAGATGCTGTGCAGTCACATAAATGTCAAGGAGATGCTCTGCAGTTACATAAATGTCAACGAGAGCTGTGCAGTCACATAAATGTCAAGGAGATGCTGTGTAGTCACATAAATATCAAGGAGATGCTGTGCAGTCACATAAATGTCAAGAAGATGCTGTGCAGTCACATAAATGTCAAGGAGATGCTGTGCAGTCACATAAATGTCAAGGAGATGCTGTACAGTCACATAAATATCAAGGAGATGCTGTGCAGTCACATAAATGTCAAGGAGATGCTCTGCAGTCACGTAAATATCAAGGAGATGCTCTGCAGTCACATAAATATCAAGGAGATGCTGTGCAGTCACATAAATGTCAATGAGATGCTGTGCAGTCACATAAATGTCAATGAGATGCTGTGCAGTCACATAAATGTCAAGGAGATGCTGTGTAGTCACATAAATGTCAAGGAGATGCTCTGCAGTCACAAAAATGTCAAGGAGATGCTGAGCAGTCACATAAATGTCAAGGAGATGCTGTGCAGTCACATAAATATCAATTAGATGCTCTGCAGTCACATAAATGTCAAGGAGATGCTGTGCAGTCACATAAATGTCAAGGAGATGCTCTGCATTCACATAAATATCGGGGAGATGCTGTGCAGTCACATAAATGTCAAGGAGATGCTCTGCAGTCACATAAATATCAAGGAGATGCTGTGCAGTCACATAAATATCAAGGAGATGCTGTGCAGTCACATAAATGTCAAGGAGATGATCTGCAGTCACATAAATATCAAGGAGATGCTGTGCAGTCACATAAATATCAAGGAGATGCTGTGCAGTCCCATAAATATCAAGGAGATGCTGTGCAGTCACATAAATGTCAAGGAGATGCTCTGCAGTCACATAAATGTCAAGGAGATGCTGTGTAGTCACATAAATGTCAAGGAGATGCTGTGCAGTCGCATAAATGTCAAGGGGATGCTGTGCAGTCACATAAATGTCAAGGAGATGCTCTGCAGTCACATAAATATCAAGGAGATGCTGTGCAGTCACATAAATGTCAATGAGATGCTGTGCAATCACAAAAATGTCAAGGAGATGCTGTGCAGTCACATAAATATCAAGGAGATGCTGTGAAGTCACATAAATGTCAAGGAGATGCTGTGCAGTCACATAAATGTCAAGGAGATGCTATGCAGTCACAAAAATGTCAAGGAGATGCTGTGCAGTCACATAAATGTCAAGGAGATGCTCTGCAGTCACATAAATATCAAGGAGATGCTGTGCAGTCACATAAATGTCAAGGAGATGCTCTGCAGTCACATAAATGTCAAGGAGATGCTGTGCAGTCACATAAATATCAAGGAGTTGCTGTGCAGTCACATAAATGTCAAGGAGATGCTGTGCAGTCACATACATTTAAAGGCAATGCTCTGCAGTCATAAATGTCAAGGAGATTCTGTGCAGCCACATAAATATCAAGGTGATGCTGTGAAGTCACATAAATATCAAGGAGATGCTGTGCAGTCACATAAATGTCAAGGAAATGCTGTGCAGTCACATAAATGTCAAGGAGATGTTCTGCAGTCACATAAATGTCAAGGAGATGCTGTGCAGTCACATAAATGTCAAGGAGATGCTGTGCAGTCACATAAATGTCAAGGAGATGCTCTGCAGTCACGTAAATATCAAGGAGATGCTGTGCAGTCACATAAATGTCAATGAGATGCTGTGCAGTCACATAGATGTCAAGGAGATGCTGTGCAGTCACATAAATATCAAGGAGATGCTGTGCAGTCACTTAAATGTCAAGGAGATGCTCTGCAGTCACAAAAATGTCAAGGAGATGCTGTGCAGTCTCATAAATGTCAAGGAGATGCTGTGCAGTCACATAAATATCAAGGAGATGCTGTGCAGTCACACAAATATCAATTAGATGCTCTGCAGTCACATAAATATCAAGGAGATGCTGTGCAGTCACATAAATGTCAAGGAGATGCTCTGCAGTCACATAAATATCGAGGATATGCTGTGCAGTCACATAAATGTCAAGGAGATGCTCTGCAGTCACATAAATATCAAGGAGATGCTGTGCAGTCACATAAATATCAAGGAGATGCTGTGCAGTCACATAAATGTCAAGGAGATGCTCTGCAGTCACATAAATGTCAAGGAGATGCTGTGCAATCCCATAAATATCAAGGAGATGCTGTGCATTCCCATAAATATCAAGGAGATGCTGTGCAGTCACATAAATGTCAAGGAGATGCTCTGCAGTCACATAAATGTCAAGAAGATGCTGTACAGTCACATAAATGTCAAGGAGATGCTGTGCAGTCACATAAATTTCAAGGAGATGCTCTGCAGTCACATAAATATCAAGGAGATGCTGTGCAGTCACATAAATATCAAGGAGATGCTGTGCAGTCACAGAAATATCAAGGAGATGCTGTGCAGTCACAAAAATGTCAAGGAGATGCTGTGCAGTCACATAAATGTCAAGGAGATGCTCTGCAGTCACATAAATATCAAGGAGATGTTTTGCAGTCACATAAATATCAAGGAGAATCCTGTGCAGTCACATAAATGTCAAGGAGATGCTGTGCAATCACATAAATGTCAAGGAGATGCTGTGCAGTCACATAAATATCAAGGAGATGCTGTGCAGTCACATAAATGTCAAGGAGATGCTCTGCAGTCACATAAATATCAAGGAGATGCTGTGCAGTCACAAAAATGTCAAGGATATGCTCTGCAGTCACATAAATATCAAGGAGATGCTGTGCACTCACATAAATGTCAAGGAGATGCTATGCCGTCACATAAATGTCAAGAAGATTCTCTGCAGTCACATAAATATCAAGGAGATGCTGTGCAGTCACATAAATGTCAAGGAGATGCTGTGCAGTCACATAAATGTCAAGGAGATGCTGTGCAGTCACATAAATATCAATGAGATGCTGTGCAGTCACATAAATGTTAAGGAGATGCTGTGCAGTCACATAAATTTCAAGGAGATGCTGTGCAGTCAAATAAATATCAAGGAGATGCTGTGCAGTCACATAAATATCAAGGAGATACTGTGCAGTCACAGAAATGTCAAGGAGATGCTGTGCAGTCACATAAATGTCAAGGAGATGCTGTGCAGTCACATAAATGTCAAGCTGATGCTCTGCAGTCAAATAAATGTCAAGGAGATGCTCTGTAGTCACATATATGTCAAGGAGATGCTCTGCAGTCACATAAATGTCAAGGAGATGCTCTGCAGTCACATAAATATCAAGGAGATGCTGTGCAGTCACAGAAATGTCAAGGAGATGCTCTGCACTCACATAAATGTCAAGGAGATGCTGTGCAGTCACATAAATATCAAGGAGATGCTCTGCACTCAGATAAATATCAAGGAGATGCTGTGCAGTGACATAAATGTCAAGGAGATGCTGTGCAGTCACATAAATGTCAAGGAGATGCTGTGCAGTGACATAAATGTCAAGGAGATGCTGTGCAGTCACATAAATGTCAAGGAGATGCTGTGCAGTCACATAAATGTCAAGGAGATGCTGTGCAGTCACATAAATATCAAGGAGATGCTCTGCAGTCACATAAATATCTAGGAGATGCTGTGCAGTCACATAAATGTCAAGGAGATGCTGTGCAGTCACATAAATGTCAAGGACATGCTGTGCACTCACATAAATATCAAGGATATGCTGTGCAGTAACACAAATGTCAAGGGGATGCTGTGCAGTCACACAAATGTCAAGGAGATGCTGTGCAGTCACATAAATGTCAAGGAGATGCTGTGCAGTGACATAAATGTCAAGGAGATGCTGTCCAGTCACATAAATGTCAAGGAGATGCTGTGCAGTCACATAAATGGAGATGCTGTGCAGTCACATAAATGTCAAGGAGATGCTGTGCAGTCATCTCAAGGAGATGCTGTGCAGTCACATAAATGTCAACGAAATGCTGTGCAGTCACATAAATGTCAAGGATATGCTGTGCTGTCACATAAATATCAAGGAGATGCTCTGCAGTCACATAAATCTTAAGGAGATGCTTTGCAGTCACATAAATATCAAGGAGATGCTGTGCAGTCGCATAAATGTCAAGGAGATGCTGTACAGTCACGTAAATGTCAATGAGATGCTGTGCAGTCACATAAATATCAAGGAGAAGCTGTGCAGTCACATAAATGTCAAGGAGATGCTCTGCAGTCACATAAATATCAAGGAGAAGCTGTGCAGTCACATAAATGTCAAGGAGATGCTGTGCAGTCACGTAAATGTCAATGAGATGCTGTGCAGTCACATAAATATCAAGGAGAAGCTGTGCAGTCACATAAATGTCAAGGAAATGCTCTGCAGTCACAGAAATATCAAGGAGAAGCTGTGCAGTCACATAAATGTCAAGGAGATGCTGTGCAGTCACGTAAATGTCAATGAGATGTTGTGCAGTCACATAAATATCAAGGAGAAGCTGTGCAGTCACATAAATGTCAAGGAGATGCTCTGCAGTCACATAAATATGAAGGAGAAGCTGTGCAGTCACATAAATGTCAAGGAGATGCTCTGCAGTCACATAAATGTCAAGGAGATGCTGTGCAGTCACATAAATATCAAGGAGATGCTGTGCAGTCACACAAATATCAATTATATGCTCTGCAGTCACATACATATCAAGGAGATGCGGTGCAGTCACATAAATATCGAGGAGATGCTCTGCAGTCATATAAATGTCAAGGAGATGCTTTGCAGTCACATAAATATCAAGGAGATGCTCTGCAGTCACATAAATGTCAAGGAGATGCTCTGCAGTCACATAAATGTCAAGGAGATGCTGTGCAGTCACATAAATATCAAGGAGATGCTCTGGAGTCACATAAATGTCAAAGAGATGCTGTGCAGTCCCATAAATATCAAGGAGTTCTGTGCAGTCCCATAAATGTCAAGGAGATACTGTGCAGTCACATAAATGTCAAGGAGATGCTCTGCAGTCACATAAATGTCAAGGAGATGTTGTGCAGTCACATAAATGTCAAGGAGATGCTGTGCAGTCACATAAATGTCAAGGAGATGATCTGCAGTCACATAAATATCAAGGAGATGCTGTGCAGTCACATAAATGTCAAGGAGATGCTGTGCAGTCACATAAATGTCAAGGAGATGCTCTGCATTCACATAAATATCGGGGAGATGCTGTGCAGTCACATAAATGTCAAGGAGATGCTCTGCAGTCACATAAATATCAAGGAGATGCTGTGCAGTCACATAAATATCAAGGAGATGCTGTGCAGTCACATAAATGTCAAGGAGATGATCTGCAGTCACATAAATATCAAGGAGATGCTGTGCAGTCACATAAATATCAAGGAGATGCTGTGCAGTCCCATAAATATCAAGGAGATGCTGTGCAGTCACATAAATGTCAAGGAGATGCTCTGCAGTCACATAAATGTCAAGGAGATGCTGTGTAGTCACATAAATGTCAAGGAGATGCTGTGCAGTCACATAAATGTCAAGGGGATGCTGTGCAGTCACATAAATGTCAAGGAGATGCTCTGCAGTCACATAAATATCAAGGAGATGCTGTGCAGTCACATAAATGTCAATGAGATGCTGTGCAATCACAAAAATGTCAAGGAGATGCTGTGCAGTCACATAAATATCAAGGAGATGCTGTGAAGTCACATAAATGTCAAGGAGATGCTGTGCAGTCACATAAATGTCAAGGAGATGCTATGCAGTCACAAAAATGTCAAGGAGATGCTGTGCAGTCACATAAATGTCAAGGAGATGCTCTGCAGTCACATAAATATCAAGGAGATGCTGTGCAGTCACATAAATGTCAAGGAGATGCTCTGCAGTCACATAAATGTCAAGGAGATGCTGTGCAGTCACATAAATATCAAGGAGATGCTGTGCAGTCACATAAATGTCAAGGAGATGCTGTGCAGTCACATACATTTCAAGGCAATGCTCTGCAGTCATAAATGTCAAGGAGATTCTGTGCAGCCACATAAATATCAAGGTGATGCTGTGAAGTCACATAAATATCAAGAAGATGCTGTGCTGTCACATAAATATCAAGGAGATGCTGTGCAGTCACATAAATGTCAAGGAGATGTTCTGCAGTCACATAAATGTCAAGGAGATGCTGTGCAGTCACATAAATGTCAAGGAGATGCTGTGCAGTCACATAAATGTCAAGGAGATGCTCTGCAGTCACGTAAATATCAAGGAGATGCTGTGCAGTCACATAAATGTCAATGAGATGCTGTGCAGTCACATAGATGTCAAGGAGATGCTGTGCAGTCACATAAATATCAAGGAGATGCTGTGCAGTCACTTAAATGTCAAGGAGATGCTCTGCAGTCACAAAAATGTCAAGGAGATGCTGTGCAGTCTCATAAATGTCAAGGAGATGCTGTGCAGTCACATAAATATCAAGGAGATGCTGTGCAGTCACACAAATATCAATTAGATGCTCTGCAGTCACATAAATATCAAGGAGATGCTGTGCAGTCACATAAATGTCAAGGAGATGCTCTGCAGTCACATAAATATCGAGGATATGCTGTGCAGTCACATAAATGTCAAGGAGATGCTCTGCAGTCACATAAATATCAAGGAGATGCTGTGCAGTCACATAAATATCAAGGAGATGCTGTGCAGTCACATAAATGTCAAGGAGATGCTCTGCAGTCACATAAATGTCAAGGAGATGCTGTGCAATCCCATAAATATCAAGGGGATGCTGTGCATTCCCATAAATATCAAGGAGATGCTGTGCAGTCACATAAATGTCAAGGAGATGCTCTGCAGTCACATAAATGTCAAGAAGATGCTGTACAGTCACATAAATGTCAAGGAGATGCTGTGCAGTCACATAAATTTCAAGGAGATGCTCTGCAGTCACATAAATATCAAGGAGATGCTGTGCAGTCACATAAATATCAAGGAGAGGCTGTGGAGTCACAGAAATATCAAGGAGATGCTGTGCAGTCACAAAAATGTCAAGGAGATGCTGTGCAGTCACATAAATGTCAAGGAGATGCTCTGCAGTCACATAAATATCAAGGAGATGTTTTGCAGTCACATAAATATCAAGGAGAATCCTGTGCAGTCACATAAATGTCAAGGAGATGCTGTGCAATCACATAAATGTCAAGGAGATGCTGTGCAGTCACATAAATATCAAGGAGATGCTGTGCAGTCACATAAATGTCAAGGAGATGCTCTGCAGTCACATAAATATCAAGGAGATGCTGTGCAGTCACATAAATGTCAAGGATATGCTCTGCAGTCACATAAATATCAAGGAGATGCTGTGCACTCACATAAATGTCAAGGAGATGCTGTGCCGTCACATAAATGTCAAGAAGATTCTCTGCAGTCACATAAATATCAAGGAGATGCTGTGCAGTCACATAAATGTCAAGGAGATGCTGTGCAGTCACATAAATGTCAAGGAGATGCTGTGCAGTCACATAAATATCAATGAGATGCTGTGCAGTCACATAAATGTTAAGGAGATGCTGTGCAGTCACATAAATTTCAAGGAGATGCTGTGCAGTCAAATAAATATCAAGGAGATGCTGTGCAGTCACATAAATATCAAGGAGATACTGTGCAGTCACAGAAATGTCAAGGAGATGCTGTGCAGTCACATAAATGTCAAGGAGATGCTGTGCAGTCACATAAATGTCAAGCTGATGCTCTGCAGTCAAATAAATGTCAAGGAGATGCTCTGTAGTCACATATATGTCAAGGAGATGCTCTGCAGTCACATAAATGTCAAGGATATGCTCTGCAGTCACATAAATATCAAGGAGATGCTGTGCAGTCACAGAAATGTCAAGGAGATGCTCTGCACTCACATAAATGTCAAGGAGATGCTGTGCAGTCACATAAATATCAAGGAGATGCTCTGCACTCAGATAAATATCAAGGAGATGCTGTGCAGTGACATAAATGTCAAGGAGATGCTGTGCAGTCACATAAATGTCAAGGAGATGCTGTGCAGTGACATAAATGTCAAGGAGATGCTGTGCAGTCAAATAAATGTCAAGGAGATGCTGTGCAGTCACATAAATGTCAAGGAGATGCTGTGCAGTCACATAAATATCAAGGAGATGCTCTGCAGTCACATAAATATCTAGGAGATGCTGTGCAGTCACATAAATGTCAAGGAGATGCTGTGCAGTCACATAAATGTCAAGGACATGCTGTGCACTCACATAAATATCAAGGATATGCTGTGCAGTAACACAAATATCAAGGGGATGCTGTGCAGTCACACAAATGTCAAGGAGATGCTGTGCAGTCACATAAATGTCAAGGAGATGCTGTGCAGTGACATAAATGTCAAGGAGATGCTGTCCAGTCACATAAATGTCAAGGAGATGCTGTGCAGTCACATAAATGCCAAGGAGATGCTGTGCAGTCACATAAATGTCAAGGAGATGCTGTGCAGTCATCTCAAGGAGATGCTGTGCAGTCACATAAATGTCAACGAAATGCTGTGCAGTCACATAAATGTCAAGGATATGCTGTGCTGTCACATAAATATCAAGGAGATGCTCTGCAGTCACATAAATCTTAAGGAGATGCTTTGCAGTCACATAAATATCAAGGAGATGCTGTGCAGTCGCATAAATGTCAAGGAGATGCTGTACAGTCACGTAAATGTCAATGAGATGCTGTGCAGTCACATAAATATCAAGGAGAAGCTGTGCAGTCACATAAATGTCAAGGAGATGCTCTGCAGTCACATAAATATCAAGGAGAAGCTGTGCAGTCACATAAATGTCAAGGAGATGCTGTGCAGTCACGTAAATGTCAATGAGATGCTGTGCAGTCACATAAATATCAAGGAGAAGCTGTGCAGTCACATAAATGTCAAGGAAATGCTCTGCAGTCACAGAAATATCAAGGAGAAGCTGTGCAGTCACATAAATGTCAAGGAGATGCTGTGCAGTCACGTAAATGTCAATGAGATGTTGTGCAGTCACATAAATGTCAAGGAGATGCTCTGCAGTCACATAAATGTCAAGGAGATGCTGTGCAGTCACATAAATATCAAGGAGATGCTGTGCAGTCACACAAATATCAATTATATGCTCTGCAGTCACATACATATCAAGGAGATGCGGTGCAGTCACATAAATATCGAGGAGATGCTCTGCAGTCATATAAATGTCAAGGAGATGCTTTGCAGTCACATAAATATCAAGGAGATGCTCTGCAGTCACATAAATGTCAAGGAGATGCTCTGCAGTCACATAAATGTCAAGGAGATGCTGTGCAGTCACATAAATATCAAGGAGATGCTCTGGAGTCACATAAATGTCAAAGAGATGCTGTGCAGTCCCATAAATATCAAGGAGTTCTGTGCAGTCCCATAAATGTCAAGGAGATACTGTGCAGTCACATAAATGTCAAGGAGATGCTCTGCAGTCACATAAATGTCAAGGAGATGTTGTGCAGTCACATAAATGTCAAGGAGATGCTCTGCAGTCATATAAATATCAAGGAGATGCTGTGCAGTCACATACATATCAAGGAGATGCTGTGCAGTCACATAAATATCAAGGAGATGCTGTGCAGTCACATAAATGTCAAGAAGATGCTGTGCAGTCACATAAATGTCAAGGAGATGCTCTGCAGTCACGTAAATATCAAGGAGAAGCTGTGCAGTCACATAAATGTCAAGGAGATACTGTACGGTCACATAAATATCAAGGAGATGCTCTGCAGTCACATAAATATCAAGGAGATGCTGTGCAGTCACATAAATATCAAGGAGATGCGGTGCAGTCACATAAATGTCAAGGAGATGCTGTGCAGTCACATAAATATCAAGGAGATGCTCTGGAGTCACATAAATGTCAAGGAGATGCAGTGCAGTCCCATAAATGTCAAGGAGATGCTGTGCAGTCCCATAAATGTCAAGGAGATGCAGTGCAGTCCCATAAATGTCAAGGAGATGCTCTGCAGTCACATAAATGTCAAGGAGATGCTCTGCAGTCACATAAATGTCAAGTAGATGCTGTGCTGTCACATAAATTTCAGGGAGATGCTGTGCAGTCACATAAATGTCAAGGAGATGCTGTGCAGTCACATAAATGTCAGGGAGATGCTCTGCAGTCCCATAAATGTCAAGGAGATGCTGTGCAGTCACATAAATATCATTGAGATGCTGTGCAGTCACATAAATATCAAGGAGATGCTGTGCAGTCACATAAATATCAAGGAGATGTTGTGCAGTCACATTAATGTCAAAGAGATGCTGTGCAGTCACATAAATGTCAAAGAGATGCTGTGCAGTCACATAAATATCAAGGAGATGCTCTGTAGTCACATAAATGTCAAGGAGATGCTCTGCAGTCACGTAAATGTCAAGGAGATGCTGTGCAGTCACGTAAATGTCAATGAGATGCTGTGCAGTCACATAAATGTCAAGGAGAAGCTGTGCAGTCACATAAACGTCAAGGAGATGCTCTGCAGTCACATAAATGTCAAGGAGAAGCTGTGCAGTCACATAAATGTCAAGGAGGTGCTCTGCAGTCACATAAATGTCAAGGAGATGCTGTGCAGTCACATAAATGTCAAGGAGATGCTGTGCAGTCACATAAATATCAAGAAGATGCTCTTGAGTCACATAAATGTCAAGGAGATGCTCTGCAGTCACATAAATGTTCAGGAGATTCTGTGCAGTCCCATTAATGTCAAGTAGATGCTGTGCAGTCACATACATGTTAAGGAGATGCTCTGCAGTCACATAAATGTCAAGGAGATGCTGTGCAGTCACATAATTGTCAAGGAGATGCTGTGCAGTCACATAAATATCAAGGAGATTCTGTGCAGTCACATAAATGTCAAGGAGATGCGGTGCAGTCACATAAATGTCAAGGAGAAGCTGTGCAGTCACATAAATGTCAAGGAGATGCTCTGCAGTCACATAAATGTCAAGGAGATGCTGTGCAGTCACATAAATGTCAAGGAGATGCTGTGCAGTCACATAAATGTCAAGGAGATGCTGTGCAGTCACATAAATATCAAGGAGATGCTCTTGAGTCATATAAATGTCAAGGAGATGCTCTGCAGTCACATAAATGTCAAGGAGATGCTCTGCAGTCACATAAATATCAAGTAGATGCTCTGCAGTCACATAAATGTTAAGGAGATGCTCTGCAGTCACATAAATGTCAAGGAGATGCTGTGCAGTCACATAATTGTCAAGGAGATGCTGTGCAGTCACATAAATATCAAGGAGATTCTGTGCAGTCACATAAATGTCAAGGAGATGCGGTGCAGTCACATAAATGTCAAGGAGAAGCTGTGCAGTCACATAAATGTCAAGGAGATGCTCTGCATTCACATAAATGTCAAGGAGATGCTGTGCAGTCACATAAATGTCAAGGAGATGCTGTGCAGTCACATAAATATCAAGGAGATGCTCTGGAGTCACATAAATGTCAAGGAGATTCTCTGCAGTCACATAAATGTCAAGGAGTTGCTGTGCAGTCGCATAAATGTCAAGGAGATGCTCTGCAGTCACATAAATGTCAAGGAGGTGCTGTGCAGTCACATAAATGTCAAGGAGATGCTGTGCAGTCACATACATATCAAGGAGATGTTGTGCAGTCACATAAATATCAAGGATATGCTGTGCAGTCACATAAATGTCAAGGAGATGCTGTGCAGTCACATAAATGTCAAGGAGATGCTGTGCAGTCACGTAAATATCAAGGAGAAGCTGTGCAGTCACATAAATGCCAAGGAGATGCTGTGCAGTCACATAAATATCAAAGAGATGCTGTGCAGTCACATAAATGTCAATGAGATGCGGTGCAGTCACATAAATGTCAAGGAGATGCTGTGCAGTCACATAAATATCAAGGAGATGCTCTGGAGTCACATAAATGTCAAGGAGATGCTGTGCAGTCACATAAATGTCAAGGAGATGCTGTGCAGTCACATAAATATCAAGGAGATGCTGTGCAGTCACATAAATGTCAAGAAGATGCTGTGCAGTCACATAAATGTCAAGGAGATGCTGTGCAGTCACATAAATGTCAAGGAGATGCTGTGCAGTCACATAAATATCAAAGAGATGCTCTGCAGTCACATAAATGTAAGGAGATGCTTGCCCTGATCAAGGCACTCAACTCTCTGAACCATCTTTGGTCACTTGGACCACTTCTGGTGGTTACAGACCATACAACAGACATGTGGTACATCAACAATCAAGAGGAAACCAGATCGTACCCCCTTAACTGACTAGCCATGTTAGGTTGGGATATAGCTTCATATCATAATCTCAGCCATCCTACCTTCTGTTACAGCAAAATTGTGTGGCAGACAAGCTGTGCAGGACCAGGAATGACCCTCACAAATGGAAACTAGATCAGGGGGTCTTCCAAGATTTGATCCATCTGTAGGGTGTTCCTCAACTGTCTACCTTGCCTCCTGTCTGAACATTCAGCTGGCAAAATTCTGTTCCGGGATTCCATGCAAAAAGGCCTGGAAGACAGATGCCTTTTCCTTTCTTTGGACAGGAGTGTCTCTGTATGCCTTTCAACCTTTTCCAATAATATCCAGGGTATTTCTGAATATTCAGTAAGAATCCCCTAAGATCATTGTGATGACTCCCTTTTGGTCCAGTCAGTTGCATTCTCCCTTCTTCTGGAAATGGCCAGTGGCAGTTACCACAAGCTTCCTCACAGAATGGATCTACTCACACAAGAACAGTGGTGTTTGATACACCATGACATCAGACATCTTCAACTGACTGCCTTGATGATAAGAGTCTTAATTCCTTGTTGGTACCTGTATTCTGAGGATGGGTGGGAGTTACTAATGTAGGCAAAAAAGTGTGTTTTTAGAAAACTGTATATTAGCAAATGGAAAGGTTTCCTAGTTGGTGCCAATAACATAACCAGCACCCATTCAGGGATAGCTGTTCTCTGGTTTTACAATATTTGTCAAAGTTACTATCCTATGCCCTTTCTTATTCCTTTATTAAGATTAATTTATCAGCCATTTCAAAATGTCTGCCCATGGATCATCCTCTTTCAAGGCAGTCTCATGTCAAAATGTTCTTGAAGGGGGTTTTGCATAAGAGGCCTTCAATTAAACCAGTGGCCCATTCTTGGGATCTTAGTTTTGTGTTAGAGATGCTAGCAGCTGCTCCATTTGAACCAGCTAATCTGGCTGACTTCAGGTTCATAGCATGGAAAGCAGTTTTACTGATTGCTCTGACCTCTGCAAGAGGAGTATGAGTTTCAAGCTCATACGGTGAGTCAACCCTACCTCATATTCCATAGGGACAGGGTTTTTTTGAGAACTATTCCTGCTTTTATGCCTAAAGTGGTATTCAAGTTTACTTTAACTCAAACCAGCCATCTCCCCATGTTCTTTTCAAAATTTAAAAATGAGAAGTGGGGGGTACTCGATACCTTAGTTGTCCACAGACAGCTCGGGTACTATCATGACATAACTAAATCGTTTAGATCTTCAGATCAGTTGTTTATTTCTTGTGATGGTAAGAAGAAGAAGAGACAACCTGTGTCAAAATAGACTATTTCCAAATGGTTATCTAAGGTTATTACCTTTTGTTATACTCACCATGACAAATCTATTCCAGGCAGGGTCAAGGCTGTCTCTACCAGAACCTTGGCTTCCTCTATGCTTTTTGGAAAGGATTGCACACACGTATAGCACTATAAGCTTGATTCCTTCTCTAGGTCTAAATCAAGCTTTAATATGGCCATTCTCCAGGGGCTCCTGGACCTTCTCCTTCCACCTCCCAAATGTAGTTAGCAATAGTAATCTACTCATATAGTCAAGGCTACTGCAGCAGGGATCAATATGAAGAAGAGCGTACAGTTGTGTTAAGTTGAAGTTACCATAGGAGTAGACATTCAAATGATCACTACTGCAGTAGCCACTTCCTCCATCCATCTCTTTGTCTTTTGGTGTGTGTTTTTTATGGCAGGGTGTGGACATTTATTTTTTTATTCATGGCATTGTTCTTTCAGGGCTGAGCCTCCTTCTGTCTGCTGACAGGAAAGTTCTGAAGGGCTTTGCACCCAAACTTGTCTTTTAGTCAGCTCATCTCAAGCTGCCTGATGGTTTGGACGCATGGAAGATGCCCTGAAGCTTTGGAAGCCAGCCACCTGTTATAGCCTTGGCAAGATATAACCCATATAAGGCTACTACAGCAGTGACCACTCGAACATCTACTGTTATGGTAAGTTCAACTTACACAACTGTACTTTATTGCACTAAACTCACAAAGAAATATCAAAAGATGGCAAAGAGTAACATTTTAAGGTTTACTCACTTATCACACCACAATGAACACCACTGCTTAACTATCTGTAATGCTAAGCATCCACACGTTGAAGCTAGGGTAATGTTTCTCCTTGAATACCCTGATTTATACACTATTTAATGAGAGGTGTTACCCCCATACCTCTCAACTCTCCAGATTTTTGTAGAATGTCCAGGTTTTTGCCTCATATTTTTAGTCTCTTCCTCATAAAATTTGTGGTTGTCTGACAAATCATTGAGGATTGAAGTCACTATATAATAATAAATAATGGCAGACATTTGAGTTTCAGACTTTATATCCTTCAGAAAATACATAATAATGCAAAGCCTGTTATTCTAGCTTCTTTCTAAGGTTATGAGCAGTATTTAATATCTATTCCTATTTTGGGGTCTCTGTCTCCCCATTATTTCTGGCTTTGTCCAGATTTCTTGTGTCGAGAGGTTGAGAGGTATAAAATTATCCCCCACACTCAAAAACTCACTGCTATTAAAGGACAGCAGTTACAAACAGGGATAATAACAGCCAGCGATTAGTTAGACCTTCCCCCATACGTCATTGCTACGTCTCAGATAGCCTTCTATAAAATGACTGCTTCACTTGGAACCTGGCTAATTAAACTATTAATTTCCAGCTAAATTTCTATCTAGTGAATATATAAATTCTACATGGACTATGGCTTTTGGCAGAATTCAATCCCTGTAAATGTTCTACACAAATGTAAGCCAGCTGTTCTCTAAGTGCGTCCATTGCATTGCTATGGTTATGACCATGACACTTTTACTTGTGATAAAAATGCTTATCTTGTGTAGGCAGCTGCATTTGCATTTCAGTAAGAGAGTAAAATATTGGCAGAGTCATTTTTAATAAGTATAAAGTTTATGTTTTTTTTTTTTTTTGGCTGACGCACAGCTATTAAAGTCTATGATTAGAAAAGGCTGATTTCAGCATTCTAGTGCAAGCAACTCCTATCAGGAAGTTACTTTCATTTTAAAATAGGTCACATCTTAGCTGAGTTTTGCTTTGTGATATCTCTTCAGTTTTTTCAATCTCAGGTAATAGAGGCACACCAGGAGAGCATCCCACCACAACCATCACAACAGTTGTGTGTGTTACAAAGTCAGCACTGCCAATCATGGTGACAATCTGAGTGTTGCTACTAGAAACAAAGATAAGCGATACATCTCTTACAAAAAAAGTACATCACTGGCATAAGTTCTGCAGAGCTCTGGACTTGTGCATTAATTAAGGAGGCTTCCTAGTTTGTACTTCAGAGCCAGCTGAGTACATTCCAGTGTTCGCTTGTCTTCATGCCGGACGTCAGAGATAGGTATCAGAAAGCAGTTCATCATTCATTTCCAGTTCCCAGCTCAGCACAGGACAGCTGCCAGGTATACCATATCTCAGACAAGAGACACAAAACATATCTGTGAATACAAAACAACAAAATATGTACCTAACATGGCAATTCCACCAGTTGACATTGTCTAGCAGTTGGCACAGAGGATTATGGCATTGAGCTATTAACGAGCTGCTTCCTGTGGTGCAGGGTTTGATTCCCTCAGCCTTCATCTGCCTACTGTGTAACCTTGAGCAGGTCACCTAACCAAACAGTCCTTTGAGAAAAGTATGAGTTTGAGCTAGGCTGACTGAATGCCTAGTAACTATGTATGAGAATCCATTAGTTAACCCCTCACGTCATGGGGATGCTGCTTTTTCTTGTATTGTGATATGGTGCAATAAACTAATTCTGACAGAATGGACCAGGGTATTGTAATCTGTGATCATAGCCGATGGTTTAAAATTCAAAGCATTAACACCCCACAAGAAGAGAGATGCAGACTGTTTCACTGAAATACTCAATTATATGCCTCAAACAGAACCCTAATGAAAAGATAGTATGCATGTCCCCAGTTAAAACACTACAGAGTATAATCTTTTATTTGTTTATTTATCAGTAGAGCATAGACTAAGTAAGGTCACATGTAAAAAACTGTTTTAGCAGGAATGTAGTCAGACAGGTCCATACAAATCACCTAGTCTGCCTGGCTGCACACACAAACACAGTAGGTACAAATGAAACACGCCCACTAATTGACAACATTTCAGATGTTTCAACTAATTTCTCTGAACTTTGGCCTCCCAGCTAACACAACTATCAAAAGTTTAGGTAACTAGCATATGGTGAACTTTGGCTGAAAAATCATAACTACAGAATCAAACTGCAAGTCAGCACTGACTCTACATTGCATGCACTAAAGTTCCTCTCTCTGTTAATATGGAGGCCTTTATGGCCAAGCAGAAACTTTCAGGAGAGAAGTCAGGGCACATTTACAATTCAAACAAAAACTGACATTGAGTGTACTTGTAGAAGGGTTCCAGCTGGCTGGCTCTTGGAAGTCCGTTGTACAAGCATTATTACTACAAATACCTGTGGAACAGTGATGTCCTTTTTTTTTAAACTGAAGGGACTCCATGAGATGTAATCCACTGTCAGTGCCGGAAGTCATTGCACTTGTTTCTGAAGAGAAAAGTTGCCCAAGCCCTGCTACTGTGTAAAAGAGTGAGTTGACAAACAGTACTTAATGGTGAAGCAAGAAGTCCTTAAGAGGATGGGCCAACCACAGAAGCCGTAACTCCAGGAAACCACTCTAAACCCAACAGGTGAGTATTGCTGGCGTTGTATGCTATTAAAATTGTTCAATGACGCTGAAAGAGTAAAATTTCTAAATGCTGTGAAAGGCAGTGACTGGGTGTTGAAACAAATGCAATTAGTAAAAAAAATACAGGAACAGCAGAATTTGTACTCCATTCAAATGTATTCCAGGAAAACACTTCTAAATATAAAAATACATACTAAGAGCTTTCTGATAGTCCTGGATATTAACTCTGTGCTCAGGGATTATTTTTTGTCCTGCTTTCTGACAACATTAAGTTTTTTTTTTCCCTTTGCACTGTAATAATAAAATGTTTATACTGTATATTAATGTAATAACTTTTAACTCTATTATAATTGTCATCGCTGTATTTGTGAGGCAGAGCCTGCCCTTTGTACCGTAAATACACAGTGTACTTGGTGGGAATTGAAAAGTGCATTTCATAAGTGATATGAAAGTACTAACTGTCCAGCGGTGAGGTGGAAGTTAAAGCAATGAGCCACTTAGTGAGGAAGATAGAATTTTTTTTTTTTTATTTAAACAGTGACTGTTCCAGAACAGATAATTTTGAAAACATTTTCAAAAACAGAGTCAAGTGAATCAATAGTGCAGCGATTAATTAATATTTGGAGTAAAAACATAGAAATAAGGGCCCAGTAGTTACCGAGAAGAAACTAATTCTGGATGAATTTTATTTATTTACATTATTCTATATATTATACTTGTATTTATGACAAAATGTAATCTGTATATTCTCAAAACTTAAAATGTAATCTGTATATTTTCAAAATTTCTCTTGTAGCCTACTAACTTATTGTCTTATTCCACCTGTATAATATGTGTTAATAATGACAAAATATTATATCTATTTACTGGAGCTTTTCTCCCCGGGTCTCTGCTGAAAAAGGGCTTCGGCTCAGTCAGACATTCCCAGTCAACAAATGTAAAATAAATAAAATAAATAAAATAATAATGAGCCAAGATCCTGCTCTTCCTTTCTCAGACTAAGAGAGTAGAGACCAGTTATTCTACTTTTCATATAGAGTAACTGTTCTTAATTCACCATGGATGAAATGATATTACAAAAGTATGCAGACAAAAATGTAAGCAAATTAATAAAGAATTGCTTCTGGGGTATCTGATATGTGTGTCTCTTGTTCTTTTTGGGGCTTAACATATTTGAGGCTCCCTTAAACCAGACATTCATATTCCAGTCTTCATTTGTATCCGCTTGAGGCATGTACAAATAAGATCTTAAGATTTTCTGACTAAGTTATGTGATAAGATGGTGTACTGTAAAAGAAAGGTAGGAACAGAGGCAAGAAGCAGGGTGAAGGGCAAAAGTAGCCCCCTCCTCCCGAAGTACAGAAGGGCAGAAAGAAATATTTAAAAAAAGAATTCTACTGTATTTTCTGTTTTGATAGTTTGCTGTGGTTTTCTGCAGATGTGTACCAGTTCTTTGCAATGGTACTTAAAGGTATTCTGCCCCATGTTACCTCCATCTGCAAAAATGTGGGTGTTTCAGTGTTACTGGTGATGATAAATTGCATCACTTTTGTGTTTAGCTAAAAAGAGGTGCTCCCAAGTAGCTCTTTGGTTGGATAGATAGATGGACAGATGAGATCCAGCCTTAACTATACACCAGACAGCCTGAGTCCAGGTAGCGGCTCAGGTGCTGCAGGAACTGTCAAGTGCAGAATGAGTAACAGTTCACCCATCCTGTGGGAGGGGTGGACGTGGTCAGAGATCTACAGGCACCATCAGCTGGAGAAGCACTATGCCTATCATTTGGTTCTCCTAGGTAGTGCTCAGTCTTCTATCTAGGATTAGCTACATGTAAAGCATGCATGTACCATCGTGTTTGTATTGCATTCTCCACTTTGATGGTGTGGTCTTTAGGCCACATGGGAGATTAGGGCTTAAACAGAAAATCTTTAATAAGGCACTGAAGATGATGTTACACCAGTGATACCTTGTAGTTCTCCAACTTTCAGACAGTTAAGTCTGACTCTTGCAAGTCCTCTGAAGTTGCTCATGGGTATTAAACCAGACTTTCAAGGCACTGGGGAAGAAAAAAGTTACAGTAGACAAGACTGATTAGAAAAAGTTTTACTGTGGCAAAAAAGGGTGTGAACCAGTTAGTAAATGTATAAGTCCATTAATGAAAAAAAAAACTCTATGGTAACAGATTCATAGGTTTAGAGGTTGGTACTAGGCTGTCGGCCCTAGGGCCTATACAAGCCAAGCCATAACAATTCCCTGGCTATTTCTTCCCACAATATTTACTTCCCTGGACCCCTGTCTAGCAGGGCGACTGACGTGATCCCCAGGGTGATCTCCCATCCAATCATCAGTTTCCTTTTGAAGATGTCCAAAGAGCTTCTCTGCTTGACATGTATGGGCAGTCTATTCCAGAGTCTGGGGAGTCTCTGGGTCAGGAACCTATCCCTCCAGCGTGTTCTGTTCATTGTGATGACAAGGTTTAGATCCCTGGAGCATGTGGCTCTGAGGGATTGGGATTTCTTTAAGTGGAGCATGTCCAACAGCTCAGGGTTTGACATGGCCTTGTATGTTAAGCAGAGATCACCTCTGAGTAGACGATATGCAACAAGAGTATAGCTGGAGTTTTTTTTAGACGGTCAGCATAGGGCATCTGCTTTAGGCCTGTGATTCTTTTAGTGAGGTATTTCTGCGGTCTTTCTAGTTGTTGCAGATGTCTTGAGAGGTACATACCAAACGGGGCGTAGATGAAGAAAAGGAAGATGTGAGCATGTGCACAAGCTGAGTGTGATAAGTTTGCTGTGCTGTCTGTCGAATGAGATGTTTAATTATCTAAAGATGCTAAAGGAAACCTAACCAATGACTTGTGATGGCTAATGGGTGGTGGCGGTTGAGACTTGTGATTGGCTAACTTAAAGGTGGTGGGGTTTCAGGGCTGACAGACTGATTCACATGTGGAAGATGAACCAAAACCAAAAAGAACATGGAGACTGCCCAGAATAAATCTCTAGGAACCGCAGAAACTGGACAAATGTATGAAGGGCTCAATAAAAATAGTTCACTCCAACGCTCCCCAAATAATCAATGCGTTTTCATCCGAGAACCTCCCAGACTTCATCAGATAACATTTAAAATACAAGCACTTCTTTATATATCGGCATTCATTCCCTTCAGTTAAAGCCTTAATTAACATTTAAAGGCCTATAACAATAAAAACTCTAAAAATCATCTGCTAACAACCATTTTTATATAAAAATGTCTACACTGTAGTGATTGTTTATTGATATTAATGATATCCCAACATAAATTAAAATAAAAGATGTATAAAACTTTTTTGTTTAAAGCTTAGCAGACCTTAATTTTAATAATGGAACCAGAGAAATGTGATCATTTAATCCTGGATGCCTGTTTGCCTCCAGTACGCTCTGCCAATAGTTTCCCAGGGACCCCCCCCCCCCCCACATCCCTGGGTACAACTTCAATTACAAAAAAATTGAAACTAGCTCCTATACATTCCAAAGTATGTCTGAATAATGCATTTTTGGTATTTTTATTCCTAACGTCATTCAAATGTTCGTAAATTCTACGTTTTAACTAACGTCATTCAAATGTTCATAAATTCTACGTTTTAACTGTGTCTCAGTTTTCCCCACATAAAATCAGTCACAAGAACCACAGCTGATCAGGCATACCAGGCCAGAAGAATTACAGTTAGAATATACCTTCTAGTAGTTTTTGTCTTGCTCTAATAAAAACACTCACTGTGATTAATGTAGTGACACTGGTGGCATGCTCCACAACTAAAAGTACCACCTTTTCTCTGGGAATAGATATGTACGTTGTTACCTTGTTCTAATAAGTTTTTAATATTACGACCTTTCCTAAAAACCACCTTAAGTGGTTGATCCTTAAAAATATCCAAGTTGGTAAATTCAATAAATTTGGTCATTCCCTCTCCAGTGTGCTTTTAATACAATAAGCATCCCCACTAAAATTAGTAACAAATTCCCTATTGTACCCTTGACTGAGCAGGTCTTGTTCTGCTTTATTACACAGTGTGAAGGATCCTTTATGGGGGGGGGGGGTATTTCTCAGTCCTCCCAGAATTAACTTCTTCCCTCACTTCCAAGATCAAACTCCTTGAATAACCTCTCTCTGTAAACATTTTTTCTAAAAGGTTACATTCCTTATAAAAATCTTCTTCCAGCGAAGTCATACGACTTGCACGGACAAACTGTCCTTTGATAATACCTTTCTTTTGAAAAAGTGGATGTGCACTGGTGAAACAAATATAGAAATTGGAGAAAGTGTCCTTCCTATAAACAGTAGATTTAAACCCCCCTTGAGTTTTATGTATCCAAACATCCAGGTAATTCATGCAGTCAAAGGTCACTTTGTGTGTGAATTTCAAAAAAGATGTAGTTTGAGAAAGGTATTGCATGAACTTGTTCAATTTTTCTAGACTGTCCCACTAAAACAGACAAATGTCATCCAGGTATCTGTTATACATTTTCCAACCAGTTGAAAATGGACAATGAATGACAAATCTGTATTCCCACATGGCTAAAATAATGTTAGCATATGTGGGGGCAGAACTGGCCCCCATGGCAACTCTAAGCTCCTGTTGGAAGAACTCCCCTTCAAAAAATAAAAAAAAATGTTTTTAAGAATCAATTCAGCCAATTCAAGGCAAACGAGGATATCATTATCTGTTACCCCTTCTTGCATTCTTAGTGCTTCTTCTAACCATAATAAACCTATGTTGTGTGGGATAACAGAAAACAAGTCAGTAATGTCAATAGTAACAAATAACAAATCTGAAAAAAATCAGGTTTGACCTTATAAAGGAAGTCCCAGGAGTCCTTCAGAATATGTTTCCCCCTTCCACAAGGATTTCAATTTCCAGTCTAGATATTTTGCCACTGATGCCATTTTGGAACCCTCGGAAGCCACTATTGGTCTTAAAGGTGGATCTTGTACACTTTTGTGTACCTTTAGTATTCCAAATATGGAGGGCACCCTGGGCCTGTTGTTTTCTAAATAGGAATAAGTTTGAAAATCTATGACTCCCTGATCAAATAAGTCCTCCAGTGCAAAGTCTATCTTTTTATATGAAATATTGATTTCATTGATAAACGTATTTTAAATGTTATCTGATGAAGTCTGGGAGGTTTCTTGGATGAAAACGCATTGATTATTTGTGGAGCATTAAACTGTTTTATACTTTCCTGTGAATAAAGGAGTGAACGATTTTTATCGAGACCTTT
This sequence comes from Protopterus annectens, assembly GCF_019279795.1. Classification (NCBI taxonomy): domain Eukaryota; kingdom Metazoa; phylum Chordata; order Ceratodontiformes; family Protopteridae; genus Protopterus; species Protopterus annectens. The sequence goes on from NC_056744.1 coordinate 1,830,445,235, forward strand.
TCCTATATTTGTCCAGTTTCTGTGGTTACATGAAGAAAATTGCTTATGTGTCTTTTTGCTAGGTTCACTTGACCTTGTTACAGCTGCTGGAGAATATGAGGTCATATTTTAGTTACTTATGTCATAGTAGCACTGATCACAACCAAGTTAGAAGCTAATGCCAGCATGTGTTTCTGTTTTGGGTGATCGATCCTGCATCATCCTAGAGAAAGCAGAAGACAGGCTTTACATTGGCTATGAGTGCTCTTTTTCTGAGGTACAGTGACCTTGAAGTGAGAATAATAAAGTAATGAGGTGTAGGAGTCCAGTCTGTCCCCATGGGGAGTTGGGGAGTGAAGGTGGATCCCACCTCCACAGCAGAATTGCTTACCTTTATTTTACACACTTGCTAGTAATGTGCAGAGCTGTTTTCTGAGATTGTACTCGAGCTCATGCAATATCAGCATTATTTACTGGGTATTTGTAGTTCTTTTTTTTAATACTCATAGTGCAGCTGTGCTTGACTGTAAGTCCTCATGATAGTTGTAACTAACAGTATTCAAAGGGGTATCGTATCGTCTGGCAGTCGGTAAGAAGGAAGGCAGAGTCATAAGTGGTGGCAGTGGTCAAAGAACATATTAATGGGCAGAAAATACACAGAGTGCTTAATGTGTAAAATTATTCAGGCTGTCTGGACAGTGATATGGGTATGCACAAGGAGGGAAAAGAAACTTTGTCTGACAGGTAGCACAGAGAACTAAATCTCTCAACTGTTATTGAGCACTTTGTCTGACAGGTAGCACAGGGAACTCAATCTCTCAACGGTTATTGAGCTGCGTTCTGTGCCCGTAGCACACAGAACTAAATCTCTCAGCTGTTATTGAGCTGCGTTCTGTGCCCGTAGCACAGAGTTTGATTCCTTCTTCCGTCATTTGACTGCTGTGTGACTGAGTAAGTCACTTAACCAGACAGTGCTGTCAAATCACTCCGAAAAATGGACAGTTGTGTCCAGTAGGCTTTTCTGGTTAACAAATGTGTGAATTAAAGTAAAATGATAGGAAAGAAGTTGATATGGTTCACAGTATATGATGCAGAGGTGTCGGGGTTATGAGAATTACACCTGGAGACTCTGGTGGTTAAGAGGAATGGTTATCTGAATATAAGAAATAGTTACAAGAGCAAGGAGGTAAACAAGCAAACTGTCGGATGTGAAAATGATAAGCAGGGAGGATATAGAGAACGGAGTGGATTTTACAGGTATATTAATGAAAGGTTCACCTAACAGCATTGCTGTCTTGCAGTGCTTGCCTCTAATTTTACTGTCTGTTGGGGCGCTTTCTGTGTGGTGTTGCATATTCTCTACATGTTTGCATGGGTTTCCTCCTGAGCGGGCTGTTTGGCAGTGCTTTGTTATCCCTGTATGTGTGGCTATGGGAGTGTAGGTGCCCTGTGATGGACTGGTATCCTATTAGGTATATTCATAGTGTGTATCTATAAGCATAGGTATGCTCTTGGTTGAACTGGTGCTCTACCTGGAGTGGATTCATAGTGTAGATATGTGCCGGTGTTGGAGTGGTGCTGTATCTGCTATAGGTTCATAGTGTAGGTATATGAGTATAGGTGTGCCCTGTGATAGACTGGTGCCTGTTGGTATAGGTGTGCCTTGTGACAGACTGGTATCCCATCTGGGCAGGGTTCGTAGTGTGGCTTCTTATTGGGATATGTGAGTGTAGGCGTGCCATGTGATAGGCTGCTGCCTGTCTGGGGTGGGCTATTGGTGTGGATATGTGAGTGTAGGTGTGTCCTGTGACAGGCTGACGTACTGTCTGGGATGGGTTCATAGTGTGGCTTCTTGATGTGGATATGTGAGTGTAGGTGCGTCCTGTACAGACTGGTGTCTCAACTGGGTCAGGTTCATAGTGTGGCTATATGGCTGTAGCTGTGCCCTTTGATAGAATGGTGTGTTCAGTTTCTACACCCTTGAATTGGACAAAAGCGGTATATAAAATGGATGCAATAATGAAGGGAGGAACCGCAAACAGGACATGTCCTATCTGCTATCATAAATTATCTAAGGAGGAATTGGCACCATGTACAGTAAATTATCTGAGGAGATGGAGGTCCTGGAACAACCAGAGACTGTGCACAGATTCTGCTGAAAACCTGCAAATGAGAGTATAGAGCTGAGTGATGCAGTGAAACTGAAAGGATCGAGAGAGAGAGTGTACAAGGCCCCAGGAAAATAACAAACTACCTCCTCAGCTGCTTAAAATAAAACCGGTATATTAGCTGTGTGTGTTTTTGGATGCTGGCAGCTATATTAGCTGTGTGTGTTTTTGGATGCTGGCAGCTACTATATGGCTCCATCACACTGGAAGATGGTCACAGTGGTGCCACTGTATCAGGACAGGTGTTTTCAATAGGCCACTAAGCCTCTTGTTTATGACAAGGGATGTAATGGAGAACATCCTTACATGACAGTAAGGCAAGTTCCTGAGTATAGGCAAAGCGAAAGAAATAGGGGGATTCCTAAACTACAGACCAGCACTGGTAGAGTTTTTAGTAGAATCTAGAACAGAAGCCGCCATTAAAAAAGGAATAATTAGAGCATATAAAATATTGCATGATAACTGTAAGCAAGGGCGCCCGCAGGCAGGTGCAAGGGGGTGCACTTGCACCCCCCTGGAATCGGCTGACTATTATAATTTAAAAAAAAAGTGTTTTTTTTTGGACGTTCTTCTTTAAGAAGAAAGAAGTCCGTGCTGACATCATGTGTTCTTCTTTAAGAAGAACGGTCGCGGGCGTGCTGACATCACCGCGCACATATTTTCGAGTTTTGTAAGCGGGAACTCACATGGATGGACGGTTTTGGGGTTTGCAAGCGGAAAATGGGACCACGAGCGGGAATTGAAACTGACGGATTCGCAAGCGGGAGGAAACGAGCGGAAGATGGGACACTTTCAGAGAAGTGTGTATCGCACTGTTTCAGTTTGTTGAGCTGAGTGGGTTGTATGTTGGTAAAGATGGGTGCTGGCTGTTAACTTCCAGTGAAAACGGCTAGGCAGCCACCGAATGAAAATTGCAGTTCAGTGTTATTTCCTTATTGCGGTGTTTGTTTTGAAAAAGTACTTTTCTTGCAGGTGATGCGTTCTTCGGCGTACCTGACTGTTGTGTTATAGCTCTCAACTAAATAGGGACACATCCAGAAAGACAGTACTGTTAACCTGAAATGTTATTAAAATAAGATAATGTGAATTGATATATAGTGAAGTAAAACAAGTCTGTAACTCCAATTACTGTCATTATTTAGTAGGTGTAGCTCACCACCATTTCTCCAAATGTCACTAGTCTTAGGAGGAATTAATAGGGGCAAAGATAACATTTGTGACATAGTCGGGGACATCCTGGAAAATCAGGGACAGCTGAGAGTTGTATATCACACTACACTGTTAACTCTTACAGGAGCCATAGAAAACGTACTGAAAGTGTGAGTTTGTGTTAGTGTTCTCAAGTTGCATGAATCAGTCCCTCGAAAATCTTGAATCATTGCACACACAAGGATAATGAATTTACGTTAAGTGCAGACTCTTTATATGCACACACATTTATATATATGTATGCAGGTTAATGTTTTCATTGTGCGATTTATCCATTCATTCTTGGATACCTGCTTTATCCAGTGCAGGAGGTGATGAGCGAGCTTGGGCTTATCTTGGCAGTCAGGAAGTCCAGATCTGGGTGTGATTCCAGTCCACTGCAGGGCATGTTTTTTACCAGCATGCTTGCAGGCAATTTAGAGGATCCCTCTTTTTTTTCAAGTATCAGTATGCCTTTGGAAATTGGGAGAAGAGCGGAGACCCTGTGGAAAACCCAAATGGATAAGATAAAGGATAAACATGCAAATTGTACACAGAGGGCATATCGACTGGGAACTGAACTAGAAAACCAAGTGGTGTGAGGCAGCAGCACTAGCCACTGCACCACTCTGCCACCATGGACCTCCAGTTTTATTCCATGTATCCTACAGATGCAGTTGGCATTGTCATCTCACAGCAGGAAGTTTTCCAGTTTGATTCTGGACTTGGGTGCCTTATGTGCAGAGTCTGCATGTCCTCCATGTATTCTGAGGGGTTTTTTGCAGGTGCTCCAACTTCCTCCCACATTCCAAAGACCTGCAGTAGGGTAGATTGGACACTCTAAATAGGCCATGTGTGTGAGAGATATGGAATGACGGCCAAGGCAGGGCTAGCCTCCTGGCACTGTGATCATTGCCTCTAGATGACCGTCACTATTGATGTGGCACTCTGACCACCATGTGCAAAAAGGAGGTAATGGATGGATGGACAGGAGAATTGAGAGGCCTGTAAATTGCCAGTAGATGTCCATTGTATATGGTGTGTTTGTGTGTGTCTGTCTGTACATATACATGCATCCTGTCTAGCACTGGTTTCTGTGTTTTGTCTGCTGATTGCTAAGATAAACCCTGCTTCCTTAGTGATCCTGACTAGGATAAAACATGTCTCGGAAGATGAATGAATGAATGGGCCTTAGTAAGAAATTCATGCTTTGCTCGGAGCAGCATGGGTAGTAAAACCTGTTGTCCATGGCTTAGTATTATTTCTGGGAAGTTGACTGGACTGAGAAACTTTTTAAGTGTGTTCTGTTGTGGTTATTGTTATAATGCAAATGGTACGAAGAAAAAAGTGCATAAATTACTACAAGGTACTACAAATACCTTAGAAGTTAAAAAGCAAAGCTACTTATCCACCTAAGTCTTGTTTGTCTCTACTTGCAGTATTTCTCTTGTCTTTAAGCGTTTTATTTTATGCAGTCATCTGGAGTACGTTTGCTGTGATTAGTATCTTATCAAAGTTTGTGGGGCTTTATAACAAGTGTCCCTGATGTAATTCTAAGGCATTTATATTACATTAACATTGTTAGCTGTCAAAGAGGGTGCAAGGATACAGCCTGTCTGTACTTCACAAAAGTCTTTTTGGGTTTCCAAAAGTCATTGTATCAGTTTGTTTTTATTCATAATAAGTCCCATGCCTGTTAACATGGCTAACATATATACAAGTGGTTAAGTGAAAGTACTGCATAGATGAAGCTGGGAGATGTATCCGAGTGCTATATAGGTGGGAGTTTAGCATGACGAATGTGGTCCAAGTTTGGGAATAGGGATACAAACGCATTAACAAAGCTAGGAAATAAGACTGGAGGCAGTCTGGATCCTGATGCTTGCCAGAGGAGACTGAAAGTGGTTGAGAGAGAGTGCTGTTAACCGGTACTTTGTAGGTAGATTTTATGGTGTGCAAAGAGTAAAATACTTTAGAAAGGTCATTGTAGATCACTGTTGCCTATTTTTCTGCATCTGTATTTCTAAGGAGACTGCTAATGTATGTGAGTAGGACAAGTGTGCTGTGGTCCTTTTAAATGTCGTCGGTAGTTTGTAAAGAGAGTATACTTGCAGAAACAGTCTTTTAGTTGATTAGTCATTTTTTTTCTGGTATTTTACAAAGCTGAGAGTAATGAGATGGGTCTCTATTATTCCAAGTGATTTTCCCCTGACCAAATCTTAGTTAGCATGGTCTACAAGTCCAGAATGAAAAGCTTTAAGTGTTGGTCAGCTTCAAAAAATATGTTCACAACTATTCAAAGCAAGTTTCCATACTTCCAAAGCGTACACACACAGACACACACACAGACACACACACACACAGACACACACACACAGACACACACACACAGACACACACACACAGACACACACACACAGACACACACACACAGACACACACACACAGACACACACACACAGACACACAGACACAGACACACAGACACAGACACACAGACACAGACACACAGACACACAGACACACACACACACACACAGACACACACACACACAGACACACACACACACAGACACACACACACACAGACACACTCTTTAGCCAGCCTGGTAGACATATAGAAAAATCTGTGGAAACATAGCCAGGTGGGAGCTAGTATTTGTAATGCAGTATGGAGGGGGTGCATATAGTAAATGAGTGGATCGGCTAAATGCGGCTGGGGTTAGGCGACATTTTCTATCACTTGACAAAGCCGAACTGGGTAGGATCTAGTGTCTGTAGGTCCCCAATGTCTTTGTTTATGAGCTCCATGATGATCCTCTCCATAGCCTTGCAGACTAAGCTAGTCAGGCTTATGGGGCGATAGTTTCCAGGGTCCGTAGAGGCTCCACCTTTGTGGAGTGGGACCACTGTTGCTGTACGCCATTCTGTGGGCACATATCCTGTAGTGAGGCTGATATTGTATAGCTGTTTTATTTGAGGGATTAGTTCCTCTTGGAGTTCATGTAGGACGCAACCTGGGACGTCATCTGGTCCCATGGAAGCAGTGTTTTTTGCTTTGGAGAGGGCAGCCTTCACCTGAGCATCAGAGATGTTTGGGAGACAGCCCTCTGCCGAGATAGATGCTTGCTCTTTTGGGGGGGAGGGGGTGGAGAAGTTTGCACTGAACCTGTCTGCCAGGATATTGGCGATGTCTGTGGGTTCAGTGTATTTTTTGTCATTTAGAATCCACTCAGAACAAGTCTGGGAGTTGCATCCCAGGTTTCTAACATAACTGAAAAAAGCCTTATGATTGTCTTTGGTGTCCTGTGCAATTTTTCTCTCGAAGCTGGCCTTGGAGGATTTTGAGGGATTGTAATTTTTTGCTAGTACTGATCAGAGATGCCTTCCCTATTATGGATTTTGCTCTCTCATATAGTAGCTTCCTCCTTCTGTTGTACAATTTATTTATGGCAGGGGTCCACCAGACTGGACGCCTGCCTTTGGATGATTGGGTCTTGGTTTTGTTTGGGATAGCATGATCCATGCATTCCTGGAGATGTCCGTAGAATGCGTTTTTATATAGGATTCTGCAGTTTGGGCCCTAGTTTCCACTGGCCCTGGGGCCTTGAAGGATTCCACTTTGGTTTTGAGAAGTGAGAAGTTCGCTTTTGAGAAGTTTTTCACTGTGGTTTTCTGGGCTGGGGGTGGGTTCGGGATGTGGTCATCCAGTGAAATTAATTTATGGTCTGATCTTACCAATGAGGGATATACTTCTGGTGTGGAGCATAGATTCCCCATGTTGGTAATGATCAGGTCTAGTATGTTGTCCCCTCTTGTGGGAGTGGTGACTAGTTGTTCCATAGCATTTGAGTTTATAATTTCCAGGAACCTTTGGGCTAAGGTGCTGGAGCTTGAGTAGTGCTCCCAGTCAATGTTTGGGTAGTTGAAGTCGCCCAATATAATGGTGTTCGGAGAGATCTTCATGTTCTCCAATGTTTTCAGGAAAGCCGAGTGGGATGCCTGACTTTGAGAGGGTGGTCTGTAGGATGCTATAAACTGAAAAGTAGTCTTGCCCACTGTTAGTTGCACATGGATGGTCTCCGATACTTCCTGCAATGCCACTAACCTGGAGGTGTGGATATCCTTGATAAATATGGAAACTCCCCCTCCTTTTGTGGTTCGGTCCGGGTTTTGGGGTCGAAAAGCATGATATGAGGTATAGCCTGGTAGTGCTGGGATGCTCTCTGGAGCCTTGAACCAGGTTTCTGTCACTGCACAGATAATCGATGTTCTCCATATTGAGGAGAGCTTCGAGTGCGTGCATCTTGAGGTTAAGACTTCTGGCATTTAGCAGCATTACCCTTAGTTTCTTGTTCCTTGTGCTGTCTATGGGGGTGGGTTTGACTTTTGAGCCTTGCCTAAAAAAGGCACTATGGGGGTGGCAAGAGCCTTTGCCAATATCCAAAAGCCCAGTGGTGATGGGTGCAAGCCGTCCCTAGCGAAGCAACGTTGGCTTGTCGAGCATGTCATCCCAGGCTGACAGACACTGGATCCCCTTTGAATGACACCAAAATTTTAGCCAATTGTTAAAATCTATCATTTTGTCTTTGCACTGTGGCATCATTCTAGGTGAGGGTAAGATGCTGCTCAAGGTCAGGGTCATACCAGCCTAGGCTACATGATCATAGAGCTCCTCTGTCTCTTTTCATGTAGTCCAGGGAGGTACGCCTCAGGTCATTCACACCAGCATGTACAATGACTGAGTCATATTTGTATTTGCTTTGGAGTGACCTGAGTGCTTGCGTTATGTGGTGGATCCTAGCACCCGACAGGCAGCTCACTGTGACCTTCTCTTTATTCAGCCTGGTGAGCAGGATGTCAGTGTGTCTGACAATAGAGTCACCTATTACAAGAGTATCAGGTTTGTTATTCAGCCTTATGGGCTGTGGCTGCTTGGCACACTGACTTTGTGGGTTATGTGTTGTGCATGTTTTGTTTTGAGGTAGCGTTTGCTTGGATGTCTGCTTTGGAGGTCTCTGTTGCTTAGGTAGATTTTTATTTAGAGCCTCAGAGTATGTTTTTGTGTATTTATGTGTTTGGTTCGCTGATGTGTTGGGACTATGTGATACTGGAGCAAACTCAGACAGCCCTGGTTGAACTATACCTCTCAGTTGTCCATATCTTTGCAGAATGAATAGATATTTGCTTCTTATTTTTGGTTTGTTCTTCATACAATGAAGTCACTAAATGAGACTGGTTTGTTCTTCATACAATGAAGTCACTAAATGAGACATTTGAGTTTCAGACGTCATAACCTTCAGAAAAATGCATGCTAATGCAAGACCTGTTATTCTATCAACTGTCAAGTTTATACAAGAGCAATTTTTAGTAGTGTTTGTATGTTCCCCCAATATATTTAGCCTTGCCCAGATTTCCTGCATTAAGAGGTTGAGAGGTATGTGCAAATCGCTTTGTAGAATTAGGAATATCCAAACCTCTCCATTGTCCCCAATTTTGGCTCAAAATGTTGCTCTCCCCTAATAATCCTTCCTCAAAATGGCAATTTTGGAAGAAAATGTGATTGAAGTCTCCTAGAATAATGGTGTTGGCTTAATGCATAGGGACACCATATTAGTTAGGTAGGAGATATGGACTGATGGGGTACATAGAGGAGACCTATAGTTAGGTATGACACAGTAAGGAGTTTTGTTAATGCTAAGCTGGATGCAGAGGAATTCCACATCATTATCTCACATAGCAAGTCTGGAGATGAAATGTTGTTTAAGAATATGTAGACACCATCACCTTTTCATCTCTGGTGATGGGTATTTTCTAATTCATGTAGCTATAAAAATTCAGTATAAAAAACTGTAAGTTTCTGAATGCAAACACACTAGTTAAGCAGCATCATGGTAGGGAGTACTTCAGTACAGAGAGATTCAACTATATACATAGCCATGAGTTCCCTTATACCTTTCTGTCAAAAGCAAATGCACACCATGTTCACAGAGTTTACAGTTGTTGTAACTTTGAAAAAATCAACCTGTTTATGTATTTCTTGCACTAAAGTTGAGGTGTGTGTGTGACAGAGAAATGCCCTAGTTAGCTATAACAGGTGGAATTTATGTGCAACTGTTTTGTTTAGCAAATGGTATCATTATTGTGGTATAGAATTTTAAAGCAGTGTTGGCACAGCAGGTAGCATACATGCATCTTGATGCAAAGGGCTGTAGGTTCCATTCATACAGCATGTACATTTGTATTTTAAGGGGGTATGGTACTGCAGTCCTTAGTATGTCCTCCTTTGGATGAGACACCTAATAACTATGAACCTGCTTTTCAGCCTGCCACCCATTCCCTATTGCAATATATCAACTTACCATTTATTTTAATGTAGCACATGCAATTTATTCTTCAAGGGCAACGGGCACTGAATTTGTAAATGAAACACGGAAATATAAAGTTTTTTTCTAGCAACAATCTCTTCATTGGTTTCAGATCTCTTTAATGTGGAATTATTCAGGACTTTTACTTCTGCAGAGATTCTGCATACTGATTGATATTGGTGGATTTTATGACAGAAGTTTGAGTGTTCCTTTATGGTTGAAATGTTCTGAATTGGGCAGGCTGTCATTATTGGTTCATATGATTTGTTTCATTACTTAAAGGAAAGATGCTCAGAACTATAAATTTAAAACACGCTCTAACAAGTGGTGCTGTGTTATACAAGGGATATAATTCAATTATTATGTAGTATAATAGTCAGGAAGGTGAATCGAAGAACTCTTGCATGTTTCTAAAAATGTGTGCAAGGAGCCTATGATTTGGAAACGGGCCAAAGGTAAACTTACCCTGCCACTGGCCAGATGCATGTTCGTGAAATGTGGGTTTCGATGCTGTTTCATTGAATGTGGGTTTCAAAGGTAGAGAAGTTTTAATGCTAAGTCTGTTTTCATTGTAAGACTATTGCTTTGTTTAGGTTTAGTAAATGTCTGTCAGTGTTTGTGCTATAAAATTTGAAATAAAAGTTGTAAATGAAATCCAGATATCTGCAGTCATTGTAGAAGTAAAGCATAAAACAAGTATGCACACAGATTTGAACAATTTCTATAAAATGGGGAGAAATAGCCAAGTAATGGGACACTGGAATGGCTGCGTGGGTGGGTGGGGTGGGGGGGTGAGTGGGCGGGGCAGCATAGGGGTGGGGCAGTGTGGGCGGGGCTTGGGTTTGCACCCCCCCTGCAAAAAATCCTGCGGGCTCCCTTGACTGTAAGACTCGGGAGGTTAGAAAGGATTGGGATAGAGATTGGATAAGCAATTCAGAAACAATGGGAGGATATCTGTATGTCTCTCCTAAATATGCAACAAAATCTAGAAGATTTAGTATTTTTGCTTGGAAGTGTTTGCCTAGGTACTTCTATGCCCCAAGTAGACTCCAGAGAATTTTTTTCTCGGGTAGACAGCAAATGTTGGCGGTGAGACAGGGAAGAAAGAGGTACTTGGGAACATATTTTCTGGGGGTGCGATGGGTTGGCGAACTTTAAAGATTCCCTGCATGATGCACTGTCTGAGATGCTGGGTTGGGCAGATTGGCGTAACAAGGGAGATAATTTGTCTGAGCTATGATACAGAATAGAAATTACCTAGATATGGTAAGGCCTTGCTGTGTCTAATTATGGAAGCTGCCAAAAATACAATTGCTCTAAAATGGAAATCAAAATCTAAACCAACTATATTAGAAGTAGTAAATATAGTAACAGAGATAAAACTGCAATTAAGATCTTTAGAAAAGGGTAGGAGCAAACTACATAGGAAAAAATGGGAATTGTGGGAACAATACACACAGGGGAGGAATAAGGCAGGACTTAAATGAGCTATGCAATGTTTCACTGAAAATGATTGGCTAGATTATAAGTGATGTATAATGTTTGCAACTGAGAGTATGTCAGTATGGTTTGCGATGTAAAATGCTTGTAACTAGGATTGTGTCGGTGTGGTTTGTTTTCATTTATATAAGTGTATGATTGCTTATGTCATAAGTGATAGTTTAATAAAGATGTTTCTTGTTTAAAAAAGGGGGCAGGAATTGAATAAATGACATAATTCAATAACGGTGTTAAAAAAAAGTAAGGCAAATTTCTGAAATCTAACGGTCTCTTAAGTAGTAACCAACACATACCTGTAAATGGGAGTTCCCTGACTAAACTGCTTCAGCACTATGACAGGCTGCTAGAGGAATTATTTTACCCATAAAGGCTTTTGACAACCAGTGAATTATTTCCGCAAAGCTTTTGATTCATTACCACATGAGAGGTTGATGGGTGGGGGGAGACATTACTGAAAACAGAAATGGGATGACTGGATTGATTAGTCATCAAATCAAAGTAGTATCCAAAACTGAAACAACAATCAGCTCTCTTCTGCACTCTTTCTTGATCTCTCCAAAGTCTTCGACATGGTCAACCACCAACTACTCATACACACACTTAAAAACTATTCCTCTAGATGTCCAGGCTACCCAATGGCTCAAATCTTATCTGAGTGGTAGACAACAGGCTGTACTATTGCAAAACAAACTATCTTCCCTTCTGCCTGTCTCCCTTGGGGTCCCTCAGGGCTCTATGATAGGACCCCTATTATTTTCTGTCTTTATTAATGACCTGTACACAGTCATCCCAACAGCCACCTGCATTCAAAATCCGGATGACTGCACTGTGATTTGCTCTGCCACTTCCCTTTACGTCTGCAGACTCAATCTCAAAATGTTTTTAATACTGTCAAAAATTGGCTCGGTAATCAACGTCTCCTATTAAATCCTAACAAAATGAAGCTACTGCTTTTTTCCCTCACTTGTAAAGCCTCCGCTCCAACCTTTACTGTAAAATGTAACAATGGCACTATCACTGTCCCAGATCCCTGTACAAACTCTTAGGTGTAACAGTTGATAATAACCTCAAGTTTGATATGCATATTAATCAAACTATTAAAAAAGTTTAATAAAAAACTTGGCTTACTATACAAGATCAAACCTTTCCTGACTCCACTAAATAGGACGGTAATTGCCCGTACATATCTACTTTCCACCCTCCTTTATGCATCCCCTCTCTTCACGAACTTGAGTAAGTCTGACCTTAATAAACTCTCTAGCTGCTTTAATCATATTGCCAGATTTGCCACTGGAGCAGTATACAGAACACACCACTGTCTGAACCTAAAGACTCTAGGGTGGCTAGAATTGCATATCCAACTTCAGTACAATCAGCTAACAGTAGCACATAAAATTCTCTACCAACGTGAAAACACAGCCGTACTTATCACCCCTTACAACACAGCCGTACTTATCACCCCTTACAACACAGCCGTACTTATCACCCCTTACAACACAGCCGTACTTATCACCCCTTACAACACAGCCGTACTTATCACCCCTTACAACAACCTCAAGACACTTTGCTCATCCAACAGGTTACTAGTCCAAACTCTCAAAAGCAACAACTCATCTGGAGACTCTCTATATGCCAACTCTGTTGGCAAAATATGGAACTCGCATCCTGCTGAGCTTACTTCAGAACCCGTTCTAACCCAGTTAAAAAAAATCTAAAACAGTACTTTAAAAGGCAATGGCTATGTCCTTTCTCTAATCCTGACTAACTCTGGCAATATAAAGATGTGCTAAAGAGGTCTTTTAGCCACCCTTACATTGCTTCCTAATTGTTACTCTGTAACAAATCACATTTATATATGACTGAATAAATGACTTTTATCCTATGTATTGTATCTATAACAGTGCTTTAACTTGTGTAATGTAACAGTTTTTCTGTATGGAGCTTTCTCCCCGGGCCTCTGCTGAAAATGTACAAGTATCCAATCGGACTATCCCGGTCAACAAATGTGAAATAAAAATAAATAATTAATAAACTGTGAAGTAAGTCAGACGTTGAAAAAAATCGGTGGATCTGATGTCATTTTCATTCGTTCCTCAACCTGTGGGTTTTGGATCCAACCTCGGGTCTGACCCGGCCACTTTCCAAGCTCAAGATTCAATGCTCAAGCCCCTCCTCTCCTTCCCATAATTCCTTCTTCCCCCGGAATACCTCAGATCTCATTTGCTGCTCAGCAGAGAAGCATGGGGATTGCATTACTCCAGTGTTAACGTTTGTAGGTCGACTTTTTCCGTTGTCATTTTTGCTCCTACTTCCTGTCCTCACAATTCTAATTCCTTCTTAGTACGTAATTATAAAAAAAGCCTCCTTTCTAGTTTTAAAGTTAATTTAAAGTTAGTAAGTTTTCATGAGTTTCTTTCGTGTGCTCTTTCTCTCTCTTTACTGACTAAAACACAGTGTTTACACTGTCTAGGCTCTGCTTACCTAGACAGTTGATGTGAGGTGTGTGGCAGTTTAAATCCACATGCTCTTGCGCACTGCTGCAAGTTGGTTTTGAAGGGCTTACTTCCCCCTTCCACTCCCTCTACACTCCCCACTTCAAGGGCTCAAATCCCTGTTAGAAAGTCCAAGGAAGTCAGGGAACACAAAGTGTTGCCCTGAGTGTTCCTTCGCAGAGCCACCTAGGAAGGCACTGCAACCTTTGGATCTGAAGCCCTCGGATCTGGTGATTGTGTTATCTGCTCCAACTGCATCCTCAGACCTGGGTATTGTGGCACAGAACCACCTCCCCAAGGAGGCCTCATCCAAGCCAGTGTCCAGATCACCTTCCACATCATCCTCCATCAGGTTTACCCGGAGCTTGAGAGAAAGCAAGGTGGATAAAGACAATTTCTCAAGATGCAGATTCAGATGAGGATACTGCCATCTCTGTCCCCTTCTGGATCCATGAGCAGATATTCCCCCTTTTTGTCCCGTGTCTCCTTCTCTGATCTTACCTCCTGCTTTGTTTGGTCCAGTGGTGCCGAGAACCAAGACATAGGATCCTAGAGTGGCTTCCACTTAGAGTCCAATGGTTTTCCTGACATGTTTGGCTCTGACAACTTTGGGACTGAGTGCTTCTAGGAGCTGTAGCTTCGACATCAAGTCCATGGGGGTTGACTTTGACTCCAAGGTTTTTGGAGCCATCACTTCCTTCTGTGCCTCTTGTTTGATAGCTCAGCCCAACTCCTCGTCAGAACAGATTATGGTCGTGGTTTGGGAAAAATCTACTTAAATGGCTTTGGCTATGGAGGATGACTCTCTGATCCTCGCAGTCTATCTGCCTTCGAGGTGGTGGGAAGGGTCCTTACCCATCTTAGGGTTTCCCAGTTATCCCATCATCAGATTCTACCCCACCTCCATGGAGTCTGTCCTTAAGGTCTCTCATCTTCCATTAGGACAGCCAGCTGCTGCAAAGCTCCCAACCTCTTCCTGTTGTGGAACCCTGTTTTTCTTCCGACACCTCCCTGGAGTGTCCGACCAAGGAGGTCCCTCAAAGAAGAGGTGTAGAAAGAGATAGCTGGATTCCTCGCAGGAGTCCGTCACTACAGATGCTGATTTCGAGGAAGGAGAAGGGTCCCCCTAGATATCCACCTGGCGATGTCTCCTTTGGCAGAAGGGTGAATGGTCCTCCCAAAGCCCTAACCCAGAGGAGTCTGTGCTCTTGGAGGCCTTCAGCACTAGCCCATCTACATCCTGGGTGTCCCCCCCTGGTGGATCCTCTTATCAAGCTAGTTTCTACCAGGGCATGGAAGGATCTGTACACTGTAGAGCCCATACCCAAGTGGGCTAATAGGATATTTAGTGCTGCCTTTGACAAACCCCGCTGGACTAAGAGATTCCTGGTAGATGCCATGGTTGTAGTGGCAGCCACCAAAAAGGAGCTAATTCAGCAGAGCTCCCATGTCCATTCCCCCTAACAGGGAGTCCAGGGCTTTGGAGCTTTGGACAGATTTAGCAAGAGTGTTTATGCATCATCCACTTTTTCCTTATGAGCATTAAACTATTTATTCCATTTTACCAGGCTACAAATGGACCTAATCGTGGTACTGTCTAACTCTCTCCCTGAGTCCGTGTCTGAAGAGGAACACAATATGTTTTCCTCCAAGATGGCCTCTCTCCAGTCGATTTCTAATTTGTCCATGAGGCTGATTGCTTGTGCGGCTGAAGGCACATCGAGGGCCGCTGGTTCTGGCATTGGCATTAGGATTCATGCCCAGATGCGGCTGTGTGACTTTGCAAAACCTTTCAAGGTGTCATTTGTCAATGTACCCTATGATTTGTCTCTGTTTGGCCCCACATTTTGTGACACACACTCCTGCAGCGAGAAGGATGGGAAGACCTTGTCTGCCACGAATACATTTTTCTACTTCACACATATATTTTTCCAGGAATCAGCATGGAGGAAAAAAAACTGGTTCAGAAAATCTTAAGGTCTTTTCTAGGGTTCTAAGGGAGACTTTTCCCCCATGGGGGGTGGTTACAATGTAGTCACCACCCCAGGGGCAGAGGGGAATGCAAAATCAAGGATCTCAGGATTCTTCCTCAGACAGGCCCTTTCAGCACTACTGAAGGATTGCCCAACTGTCCGTCTATGGAGGCAGTTGGGGGGGTCACTTATACTTGCACCCAGAAGCCTGGATAGCCATCACAAATGATCAATGGGTGCAAAGGATCATATCCAGTGAATACTCCATTCCCTTCTTAAACCTTCCCTAACTGAGAATTTTTCTCCAAATGTGGCACTCAGTCAGAGGGAGGTAGCAGTGCTAGAAATTACAAAGTTGTTAAAAGAAGAGTCATCCAGGAGGTCCTGCCTGATCAAGCTGGATCGGGTGTTTACTCAAAGTTCTTTTTAGTACCAAAGAAAACAGGGAACCTAAGGCTAATTTTGGATATGACATCCCTGAACAAATCAGTAAAAAACTTGAAAGTCAGGATAGTCATGATACAATCCATCCTACCTCTTCTGAAGATGGATGACTGGATGTGCTCAATAGACCTAAAGGATGCATACTACCATATCGAAATGGAGAGGTGCTCCAGAGGGTACCTTGTTTCCAGCTGGGAACCAGCCATTACCAGTGTTGAGTGCTTCCTTTTGTTCTCCCAACAGCCCCAAGGTGTTCACCAAATGCATGGCAGTAGTCGCACCTCGTCTCGAACTGCAGGGATTCAGTGTGTTTCCTTATCTCAACGACCGGTTCCTAACCATTTCAACCAGGCATCTACTCATTCAAGCTAGGGATTACCCGTTACAGTTAGCTCCCAATCTCGGCATAATTGTAAACATACAACAATCACAGCTAAATCCTGTCCAGATAATAGACTTTATTGGAGCTCATTTGGACACAAATAGAACCATGGCCTTTCTACCTCCAGGCAGGGTATCCTTTCTAAGGGTTCATGTTTTTCAAATCCTAGCAATTCCATTTCCCCCAGCGAAACTAGTTCTAAGAGCATAGGTTCTGTGGCTGCCACAATAACCTTATTACCTACAGTACACTTGCATATCATTCAGTTCAGTGGTTGTTACACCAGCATCTTCTGTCTCATCCCATAAAACTGTCAAGGGTTTGCAAAGACTCTCTTCTCTGGTGGCTCCATTCCCTGGAAGTCTACCAGGGTCATCCCTTTATTCTTCCTTCACCAAATGCCACACACTGACCATGGTCACCTCCCAGTTGGAGTGGGACCACATTTTCTGAGATGGACAGTCCAAGGAATGTGGTTGCCTCAGGAGACCAAATTGCATATCAGCATCCTGGAGATGAGTGGTGGTTCTAGTATTGCAAGCAGTGCACAGCTTCCTTCCTCCCGGGACAATTATGAGATTGGTGGTTCTAGTATTGCAAGCAGTCAAGCAGTGCACAGCTTCCTTCCTCCCAGGACCATTATGAGAGTGGTGGTTCTAGTATTGCAAGCAGTGCACAGCTTCCTTCCTCCTGGGACCATTATGAGAGTGGTGGTTCTAGTATTGCAAGCAGTGCACAGCTTCCTTCCTCCTGGGACCATTATGAGAGTGGTGGTTCTAGTATTGCAAGCAGTGCACAGCTTCCTTCCTCCTGGGACCATTATGAGAGTGGTGGTTCTAGTATTGCAAGCAGTGCACAGCCTTCCTCCCGGGACCATTATGAGAGTAGTGGTTCTAGTATTGCAAGCAGTGCACAGCTTCCTTCCTCCTGGGACCATTTAAGTTCAAACAGACAATATGTTCGTGGTTTAGTGCATCAACAAGCGAGGGGAAAACGGATTTTAACCAGTGTTCGAGAGGCAATGAGGATATGGCAATGGGCAATCTCTATCAACTGCTTTCTAGTCGCAATGCACATTCCAAGGAGTCCAGCATTCCAGCGGACAAGCTCAGCAGAACAGTACTGATGCGTCATAAGTGGTCTCTAATCCAGTCAGTGACCAACATGATCTTACAGATTTCTTTAATGTGGAATTATTTAGATGACTTTTACTTCAGAGATTGTGCATATTTACTGATACTGGTGGACTGTAGAAGTTTGAGTAGACTTTTATGAAAGAAATGTTCTGAATTGGGCAGTTTTGTCATTATTGGTGCCTACATTTTGTTTCATTGTTTATTGTAAAAATGTTCAAAACGTCCTCTAACAACTGTACTATATTGTACAAGGAATATAATTTAACACAATCAGGAAGGTGTATCAAAGACCACGTGTACCTTCTCAAACTCAACCAACTTACTGAAGCTTTTAAAATAATCAACCATCCAGACAGAACCCCCTCTCTGAGCAATATCCTGACCTCCTACTCAAACCTAAAATCACTCAGGTCAGCTAATAGTGTTCAGGTACTTACCATTAAAGCTAATAACTCTGGAGGTGATGCTCTCTATGCCAATTCCATTGGAAAGCTATGGAACTCCCTACCCAATAGCCTAAGACTATATCATGTAGTAGCTTCCTCCTTCTGTTGTACAGTTTATTTATGGCTGGGGTCCACCAGACTGGACGCCTGCCTTTGGATGATTGGGTCTTGATTTTGCTTGGGATAGCATGATCCATGCATTCCTGGAGATGTCCGTAGAATGCGTTTATATAGGATTCTGCAGTTTGAGCCGTAGTTTCCATGGGCTGTGGGGCCTTGAAGGATTTCACTTCGGTTTTGAGAAGTGTGAAGTTCGCTTTTGAGAAGTTTGGTTTTCTGGGTGGGGGTGGGGTCGGTAAGTGGATATCCAGTGAAATTAATTTATGGTCTGATCTTACCAACGAGGGATATACTTCTGGTATGGAGCATAGAGTCCCCATGTTGGTAATCATCAGGTCTAGTATGTTTTCCCCTCTTGTGGGAGTGGTGACTAGTTGTTCCATAGCATTTGAGTTTATAAATTCCAGGAACCTTTGGGCTAAGGTGCTGGGGCTTGAGTAATGCTCCCAGTCTATGTTTGGGTAGTTGAAGTCGCCCAGTATAATGGTGTTCGGAGAGAACTTCATGTTCTCCAAATTTTTCAGGAAAGCCGAGTGGAATTCCTGACTTTGAGAGGGTATGCTATAAACTGTAAAGCAGTCTTGCCCACTGTCAGTTGCACATGGATGGTCTCCAATACTTTGTGCAATGCCACTAACCTGGAGGTGTGGATATCCTTGATTTAAATATGGAAACTCCCCCTCCTTTTGTGGTTCGGTCCGGGTTTTGGGGTCGAAAAGCATAACCTGGTAGTGCTGGGGTGCTCTCTGGAGCCTTGAACCAGGTTTCTGTCACTGCACAGATATCAATGTTCTCCATACTGAGGAGAGCTTCGAGTGCATGCATCTTGAGGTTAAGACTTCTGGCATTTAGCAGCGTTACCCATAGTTTCTTGTTCCTTGTGCTGTCTATGGAGGTGGGTTTGACTTTTGAGCCTTGCCTAAAAAAGGCACTATGGGGGTGGCAAGAGCCTTTGCCAATATCCGAAAGCCCAGGGGTGACAGGTGCAAGCCATCCCTAGCGAAGCAGTGTGGCTTGTCGAGCATGTCATCCCAGGCTGACAGACACTGGATCCCCTTTGAATGACACAAAAATTTTAGCTAATTGTTAAAATCGAACATTTTGTTTTTATACTGTGGCATCATTCTAGGTGAGGGTAAGATGCTGCTCAAGGTCAGGGTCATGCCGGCCTGGGCTACATGATCAGAGAGCTCCTCTATGTCTCTTTTCATGTAGTCGAGGGAGGTACTTCTCAGGTCATTCACGCCAGCATGTACAATGAGTCATATTTGTATTTGCTTTGGAGTGACCTGAGTGCTTGCGTTATGTGGCGGATCCTAGCGCCCGACAGGCAGCTCACTGTGACCTTCTCTTTATTCAGCCTGGTGAGCCGGACGTCAGTGTGTCTGACAATAGAGTCACCTATTACAAGAGTATCAGGTGTGTTAATCAGCCTTAAGGGCTGTGACTGCTTGGCACACTGACTTTGTGTGCAGATTGAAATAACAGACAATTAGGTTTACATTATCAACAATGCTGGACAATCTCCTATTTACTTTTTTTCATACAATAAGCAAATTGGGCTATTTTCTGCCACAACACACCAACCCCGAGCAGTTTCTCAGCTCCACCAATGAGACGCAGTGAAGAAAGTGTAAAATGGAAAACAAGTATAAACCAGAAAGCTGCAGACGCTCATATAGTTTTGTTTTTATTAGTGATTTAAGCTGTGGGACAACTGATTCTTTGCTGCACTGCATGAAACCTTGAATCGTACATTTTCTTGTCGCGTGGCATCCATAACAGCAATAACAACAGACCCTGTTATGTACATTTAGTAACTTTTTGCTGAAAGATTTCATGTGCCTCTATTAAACCAAATGTTAAGGGAATGGGCAAAACTGTACATCAGCAGCCTGATTGGAGAACAAAGTTTTCCATCAGATGTTAGTATACAGGTGATGAGTCCAATACTTCACAACAGAATATTAAGGTGCTGTGAAGCTTCACAACAGAATATTAAGGTGCTGTGAAGCTTCACAACAGAATATTAAGGTGCTGTGAAGCTTGGACAGTAAGGAAGCTAATGGTTGCCACTATTTTATACCAGCTAGGCAGCGATTTTTCTGTTTAGTGAGCATAAAAAGAAAATAAACGGTGTCTAAAAAATGAAACGTGTGCGTGAGCATATGCATGCATGAAAGTGAGATGGATGAGCATAAAATAAGTGATTTAAAATTGTGTGTGTGTGTGTGTGTGTGTATAATATATATATATATATATATATATATATATATATATATATATATACAGTGGCGTACAGCAACAGTGGTCCCTCTCCACAAAGGTGGTGCCTCAACGGATCCTGGAAACTATCGCCCCATAA